>NW_007249291.1:186792-227576 GCF_000164805.1 Carlito syrichta | reverse complement strand
CCCAAGAGAATCTGTCAAAGCCTCCTTGCACTGATAAAGGACTTTGGCAAAGTCTCAGGGTATAAAATAAATGTGCAAAAGACAATGCATTTCTTTACACCAATAATGAACAAACAGAAACCCAAATAAAAAGCACAATCCCATTCACAATAGCCACACAAAATAAGAAATACCTTGGCATCTTCCTAACCAGAGACATGAAAGACCTTTACAATGAAACTACAAAACACTGCTCAAAGAAATCAAAGATGACACAAACAAGTGGAAAAATATCCCATGATCATGGATTGTAAGAATCAACATTGTGAAGATGTCCATCTTACCTAAGGCAATCTACAGATTTAATGCAATACCATCAAATTACCAGCAACATTCTTCTCAGATCTAGAAAAAACAATATGGAAACGCAAATGACCAAGAATAGCCAGAGCAATCCTCAGCAAAAAAAAAACCAAAAAACAAAGCAGGAGGTATCACAATACCAGGCTTTAAACTTTACTGTAAATCTACAATAATCAAAACAACTTGGTATTGGTACAAGAACAGACATATAGACCAATGGAATAGATTCCAGAAGCAAAACCCCAATTTCTCAACCAACTCATCTTTGACAAAGCCTCCACCACCCACCATTGGGGAGAGGAGAACCTATTCAGTAAAGGGTGCTGAAAACTGACTGACCACATGCAGAAGATTCAAATAAGACCTCTATCTATCCCCATACACAAAAGTTAACTCTAAATGGATCAGAGACCTAAATGTAAAACCTCAAACCATAAGAACCTTAGAAAATGCAGGACACACCCTTATGGAAGTTGGAACTGGCATTCAATTCCTGAATAAAACCCGAAACACATGGGCCATAAGAGATAAGATAGAAAAGTGGGACCTCATTAAACTGACAAGCTTCTACAAAGTCAAAGAAACCATCAAGAGAGCAGTGAGATAGCCCATAGACTGGGAAAAAGTTTTTGCCAACTCCATGTCTGACAAAGTCCTAACATCTAGGATCTACAAGGAACTAAATGTGCTGAAAAGAAAAAAAACGAACAACCCCATTACAAAGTGGCAAAAGATATGAACAGACACTTCTCAAAAGAAGACATATGAGCGGCCAACAGATACATGAAGAAATGTTCAACTTCACTAGTCATCAAGGAGATGCAAATTAAAACTACATTGAGATATCACCTAACTCCAGTCAGAATGGCCATTATCAATAACTGAAAAAATAACAGATGCTGGAAAGGATGCGGTGAAAAGGGAACACTTCTACACTGTTGGTGGGAGTGTAAACTAGTGCAGCCTCTGTGGAAATCAGTGTGACAATCCCTAAAAGCTCTAAAAATTGACCTTCCATATGACCCTGCTATCTCCCTACTGGGAATATACCCTGAAGAACTCAAATCTCTCTAAAAAAGATACCTGTACACATATGTTTATCGCAGCATTGTTCACAATAGCAAGATCATGGAACCAATCATGCTGTCCATCAAAAGAGGACTGGATTAAAAAAATGTGGTACGTATACACAATGGAATATTATACAACCATAAAAAAGAATAAAATCATGAATTTCACAGCAACCTGGATGAAATTGGAGTTTATAATACTGAGTGACCTCTCACAGAAACAAAGATCTGAGTATCACATGTTCTCACTCATAAGTGGACCTTGAACAACTGCCATAATACTAAAAGAAAAGAATTGACAGTGGTGGGAAAGTATGGGGGAGAGGGAGGGAAAGGGAGGTGGGATGAACGGTGGTCAATATCTGTCTGGGAAAAGGGGGGCACACCTCATCAACAAGGGTACCTGCACATTACATATTTGTATACCTAACCCTTAACTGTACCCCACAATTTTAAAATAAAAAATATGTTTAAAAAAAAAAGTGTCTCATTCAGTGGTAACAATTTCTAATGACTTTTTTTTAAGCACCTAACAGTTGACAAAGTTCTTTAAAATCTCACTTGAAAAAAATTTATAGTTTTACTATAAACTCCTATGTGAGGTGGTTAGAGCAGAATTTACTCTCTGATACTTACAAATAACAAAACTAGGGTTCTGAGAGTTAAGAGATATTTCTGAGGACACAAAGTAGCTATGTCATGATGGTAAGTGCAAGGTCTGAACATCTATATCTGAACATCTGAACATCAAATACCTTGGCATCTTCCTAACCAGAGACGTGAAAGACCTTTACAACGAAACTACAAAACACTGCTCAAAGAAATCAAAGATGACAAACAAGTGGAAAAATATCCTATGCCTTCCTTCCCCTCCCTGCCCCCCCATAATTTTCTGCCACTGTCAATCAACTCCTGGGATCTTCCTAATACTGGTACACACCTTCCCAACTTATTTTAAGCCAAATAAGTTTGCTTTGCACACCCCACTCCATCCTCATCATGATGTTTTTTCTATTTGAGGCATGTTCTTATGCGCTCACATGGGCTCTGGGCTGTGTCACGCTCATCTATGTGTACCTATCTGTGAGATGCTTATTTCTATTTATTGAAGAACAGTGACAGAGATAATCTTTGGAAAGAAGATTCTAGATCTCCAGTGCTCTTTCCTTGAATCGTCTGTACACCATTGTAATATGAAAGATGTTAAGACTGAAAGACTGGAGGATCACCACGGGAGCTCCTTTGTCTTTCACATGCGCTTTCTTTCCCAGGAGCAAACAGCTAGTGAGGCACTTAGGGGGAAAGGGAGCAAACAAGAAAACACCAACAAACCAATCAATCTAGGTGTGTTTCTGAGTGAACAAGGGGAGGTGAGAATACCTATTCAAGGAAATTGCTTTACATTTTTTTCCCCATAAAATGTGGGAAATCTGTGAAGAATGTGGGAGCGGAAAGGCAATAGGATACAGAAGAGCATACATGGCCAACTACTAGGTAGCTCATCGCCATGGAATTAAGAAGGCAACTCCTACATTGTATTTTACAGCTCTCTATCTGCATATTTTCATATGATTTAGAGAAAAGACACTCAAGCAATAAGGACTGATGGACAGAAATTAGCTGTCATGAGAGGACTCTCAATAAGGTATCTTAGCACAAGTGGCCAAAGGCATATAGTTTTCCATGGGAAATGACCACTGAGCTTAGTGGAATTCCCCATGGAGAAGGGCTCAATCGTGAGAGCTTCTTCACTATGTTCCCAAATGCTCCTAGTTTCATCTGAAACCATCAGTACAAAAATAGTCACACCTCTTTAGCTTTTATTTGAAAGGCGATAGATTTTCAGATACTGCTATATTTTCTGACAGAGGGTCTGCATCTATCTCACTTGAATTTTTGAAATTGGTGAATACAGACCCTATGTGAACTATCATCATCACAACTCAACCCACTGAAGCAGATGGTCAGACTAAAACCCCTAAAGCTTGTTGCTGCAAAGTCTTGGTAACAAGACAGTCGTTCAATAAATGTTTATTGAGCATGGCCTATGTGCAAGATACTGTAGCCACACCAGATTTCTTATTACTCAGTGTGCTGCTCCATATAATGAGAAGGTTGGTCTTGCTGAATTTCTAGTGAAAAAATGCAACAAATTTTACCTTAACAAATGCCAATGATCCATTTGTAAGAAGCAAACAAGAATTTACTCTGCTTGTAATTCTTTCTCTACATATTCTTAGGTCATTTGGCTAGATGAATTTGTTTTTCTGCTAAAAAACTTTGTTCATTTGTACATCCACAAAGCAAAAATATTTATTGAGATCCTAAAGTGTACCAGGCACTGTATATATGCAGCTAGAGCTGCAGGTTTTAGGGGGTACTAGGCAGAAACATTTGTAGTAATAAAGGACTATATTGCTGTAGGTCTGCTTATTAAGTAATAGTAGTTAACACTCATTGCACTTCCTGTCAAAGAGAGTCAGCCCCTGCATTGTTTAACAGTGCATAGATGAAGATGAGTTTCTGTTATGTAATTAAAATTATGGTGCATTAGTCATATAAAATCCAGAAAAAGCAGGGCTAAAATGGCATTATTGTGTTTGTAAATGCTTCAGGAATTATTCTCAGGGCAGTCTGATAAGAGGCTGAACCATTAAGAGTCCATCTTTTAGGGCCATCTAGTGTTGACTTTTTTTCTGCTTTAGCTCTTGGGGAGTCTCCAAAACCATAAAGAAAAAGAAAATCCCTTGATCCTGCAACTACTGAAGTGGAATTTCTTGGTGCCATAAGATAGAGAGGGCTTTGGAAAAGGGTATTGCTTTTTTGGCTTAAAAGAATATGCTTGGTCAGGAGGAATTATGAGTTATACATACCAAGGAAACTGTGCTGCTCAGCTCATACTGTAAACCAGCAATAGTTTAGTTTCTAAATTAAAATAAAATTTAAAGGGTAACCTACTATTTTCCTGAAGAGACTACAAAGTGGAAAACAACATAAACTTGATCATAGAATACAGAATTAACTTTCCCAAAAATCCTTCCTATACACCTATGCCTCAACTGCTAAAATCTCTGCTCTTTTCCTTAATAAAACCCCAACCCAGTGAGGCTGGTCCTCCTCCTGACACCTCTGATGCCCTCAAGTCCTGTCGGCCATATGTTTGCCTTTCCTTTTCCAAGAGTTGGGAAAATTTGTAGCGATAAAGGACCATCTCGTTGTAGATCTGGCCATTTTATGCATTATTTTTCCTCAGATGCTATGTGGCATATCACTCTCATGATCAAAATAGTTTATAGAATCATCTCTTATGGCTTCTGAGCCTCATGTAATATTTGTGGAGGAAAATTCTACAGATAGAAAAACTGAAGAAAAGGATATTATAAAATAATGTCAGTCTGCAGATAGGACTCTATCTTCAATCCAGGGTCCTTTCTCCTAAAAATGCAGTCAACACATAAACATCTTCAGGTTTCTAACAACATTAGAAATTTGAAGAGGGCTAATAATGTGACATTACTTTTTTTTAAAAAGGGATTTAGTAATGTTCTTTTAAATTTGTTAAATTTATTAGAAAGCTCTTTGATGTGTCTTGCGTAGGCTGATAAATGCATACATATTCCACTACTTGCATAGACTAGATTGAGATGAAACCTGGCAGCCATTTAATAGACTATTGTGAAGGTTAGATCTGCAAACAATTCCCTTTAAACTGCTAAAGTAGTAATAAAATATAAAGAGTTAAATATAACAACTGTAATTTGAACTTGTCTAAAGAATACAGAAATGTAAAACATTAATAAAACCCTGAGAAATTAGAAAACAAAAACAGGTAGACAGCTGCCACCATACTGCACACCAGAGTGAGAAGCAAACATTGTAACTGTAGCTTCAACCTTTGGCTGCAATTGAAATATTCTTTGGAGTAAAATAATTGACAAGCCATGAAGAATCTCAGCTTTATTTCCTTGATTTCCATTTTCCACAGTGCCTTTCCACACAGCCTTAACAGCTGCAGGCAGTCTGTTCTTCCAAGCCTCACGCCAGGCTTGGTGTTTCTTGAAGCATTCATTACATTCCGCGTGAGTTGGGGCCTTTGTTAGTGTCTCTGCTACCCCCCCACCAATTCCATTTATGCTCCTACAGTTCTCTGAGATGCACTTCTCTTGAGTGCAGAGCAAGAAACAGCTCTGGGGTACTGCCTTCAGAGACAATCCCATGGGAACATTCTTTAGCCATGATTTCATTGTGACCACTGCTTAAGGCTAGTCTAAGTTTCATGCTCACTGATTCCAGGGTAGCTCCCTTGTGTCAGTATCTGACAACTGTCCTTGTTCTTATGTCATCTCTTACCTATGCCAACATGTGGCACATGGAGCCATTCTGTTGAAAAGATAGCTCTCATTCCTTCTCTAGATTTACTATCTATCCCAGGCAGCAGTTTGTTACAGCTGTTAGGATGTTGTTAGAATTCTTTTGTCCATAAGAAGAGTGAAACCCATACCACATTATGCAATATGTACATAATTTAATCATTCCTTTGGATAATCATCAGCATTAACATCGACCAATATCCTGCCTCTGACCTCAAAGGGCTTCAGACTGATGCAAAAAAAACATGGGGAATTCAATCTCCGAGACAACTTAAGTCCTGCTAGCATTCTTTGCTAAACTGGCAAGTGTATCCTTAGATAACACATTAATTGTAGGCATTAATCATACATATTTTAAACTGTTAAATCCCAGAGTACAGGCCAATGGCTATGATTTTTCTATCCAGAAACAATTTGCAGGGGTGTGGCCTATACAATTGGAAGACTGAGCTTTAATACTTTGACTCTTGCCTCATGGGTTGCTTACACTTTTCATCAAGCAATAGCAATGAGTTAGAGTCATGCTATCAGATTTTCAGGCCTGGGGGGAGTTCCTCTACATCAGGAACACTGTCTTCTAGAGCTCTGAATTTCGGCATGTTAATGTTCTGTCACACAGCACAAGAAGAACAGCCATGTTGTTCACCCACACCCAGTTTTGCAATGATATCTATCTGTGAGGAAATTCACTCTGATAACATGTAGCTTCTTGAAGTATGATACTTGAATAGAAGGTGCCAGTATACAGCAACTCAATGGAATTCAGAGGTAACAGACTGCAAAACATGGATAGCATATTGTTTGATTCATTTCTGAAAATGCACTGGGGATACAGTCATAGCCAGCATGACCATCTATAGATTCCCCAGGAAACAGCTCTTCAAGGAGCTAGTTTTTATGAGCTCTGTATAGTTGATGTTAGTTCAGCCTTGCAAAAGACTTCAAGATGTAAATGAATGGCCAAAATAAATGACCAAAACCTAAATCAATAAAAGTTAAAATCTCATGTCCATATATACTAATTTGTAAATTTATAACACTTATTCATTCACAACACACCACTGAGCTAGGAACCGAGCTTACCAGGAGGAGTAGTTCAAGACCTATGGAAGCAAAGGGTCAGGATGCCAAACACTGGTTGTGCAAGTTTGCACAGTTTGACTGACTATACTTGACTTGCCCAACTGCTAGAGCCAGGAATCTTCCCAGAGAAGACAGCATTTGGCCTGAGATCTGGGTCATAAAGAGCTAGTATTTATTCATGTTTCGGAGGTCCAAAGAGAGCTTGGCACATAGTTTGACATGGTTAAAACACATGGGTGATTAATTGGAAAAAAGTGAGAGATATGATTGGAAAGGCAGAGTGTGGACAGATCTCAAAGGCACTTCTGTGACATTTGCAGGCCAAGGGTTTGTAACTTTTAGTATCTTTCAGGTGATGGGAACACAGTGACGTGGGACAGGAAGAGTAAGGACAATATTAAACATGGGTGCACTATGTTAATAATGTCTAACATATGTAGAAAGTTATGCTAGGTACTTTAAAAATATTACATGAATAAATATATTTAACATTTACAACTATTTATGAGATAGATGCTTCTATCTTCCCATTATAAAATGAGAAAATTGAGGCACAGAGAGGTGAAACAGAGGTGACAAAGCTAACCTGTGACAGACCCAGGACAGTCTGACTGAAGAGTGTATACTCTTTACCATGACTTTGCACTGCCTCTCAGATGAGGCTCTGAAGGGTAGCTCTAGAGACAGTAAGAAATGGACTGAATAGAGAAAACATTGAAACCAGAGCCCTTTGCCTCTGATAGACTATAGTGGATGTGATATGCTTCAGCCCTACTTGCCTTTATTGGAAAAAGCAAGCTCAGCAGTCAGCAGTTAACTCATGAATATCCAAGATCTCAGCATGCATTGCAGAAAGAACTGAGTGATTTCTCCAAAAGAATGCTGTATCTCCTTTCTGGATCCTGCTAAAGAACTACTTGAAACATTACAGTTCTGGAGCAAAAAGCGTAGGGGGCTCTGTGCCATAAACACCGCGCAAAGCCGAGATACACACAGCTGGAAAAGCCAATCACCATATTCTGTTGTGACAAAAACTTACTAATCAGTATTAGAGTGAAGATGATGTGCACGAAGATGACATTTACTTATATGTGGCAGGATGACATGATGAAGGAGGAAATGAATATCATGTTCTGGTAATTTATGGGATAACTGTCAACTTGAAAAACACAGTGCTTTTCAGAGTAAGGCTCAGAGCAAGGGCTGTCCTACTCATCCTCTGAAAGGGGATTTACATAAATTGTAACAAGAGAGCACCCTCGTGTTGGGTTGTATTTTGGAGGCCATTTCCACATCAGGATGTGGGGCTATGTAACACAGCAGTGAGTATCAGAGCATTTTCTGGTTTCATTTCCTAGCAAACAACCTCATTGCCTGCTCCTCCACCTAGTTATATTTTTCCACTTTAATCACATGTTAGGCTTATTTGAAAAAAACTTATTTCTTGAAATAGGTTTCTACTTTGCAAATAAAATAAGAGGATGGGTAATAAAAAAAGAACTGTCTATGAGATAAGGAAATGGTTCATGTTTAGTGTTTAGAGGTAAGGATCAGTAAACTGGGGTGAAACATGACAGATGCTGCATATCACATATCTCAAGCAATTGCATCTGTACTAGGTGTTTGATAAAATAAAACTTAATTTGGCATAAAATCACATGAGGGTGGGCTGCCACTGAGAGAGACAGAGATAGAGACAGAGATACAGAGATAAAAACAGTATCTTAAAAGCATAAAAGAAAGGGCTTGAATAAGGTAGTATGTTGTAAAGATAATGAAAAAGGGATGAATTTCATGAGAGATCTTGGTGTTATAATTTGCAAGACTAGGAATCACTTGAACAAATTATATTATAGTAGTGGTGAGGAAAACAGAAGAGTCAACAAAATCTCTTACTCAACAGATATTTTTAATTCTTATATTTATTAAGAACTAGAGATGTAGACCTGGTCAGAAAGTTCTCTGTCCTCATAGAACTCTGTATTGAAAATATTCTAGGTAGATAGTGATGCTGTTAAGCAAGAAGAAGAATATAAATGGAGAGAGAAAAAGCAGTCTGAAGAATAGATATGAAAGCTAATGAGTTCAATTTTGAACATGCTGAATTTGAGGTGTCAAAGAGACACTGAGATGGAGATGTTGAGCAAGCTCTTGGCTAATGGGTTTACAGATCCAGAGAATTGGCATCACAGGCATCTGGATAGTGGTTGAAATCTAATGAGTAGTTGAGGGCCTAGGAAGGAAGCCTAGACAACAGTAATATTCAATGTAAAGGAAGAGGAGTCGTAAAAAGATGTATGACGAAGAGGTCTGATAAGGTAGATAAAATTTGGATTGAACGAAATCATGAAATGAAAGGGAAGAGAGTTTGGTTTCTGTAATTGCCTGTGTCATTGAGTCCGCCACTGGACAATAACCTCTGTGTGTATAATGGCTCTCTTGTTCACCTTGTCTTCCCAGTGATTAGCAGGGCATCTGGCACAAGGGTTGTACTTAATGTATATTTTTGAATGACTTAATGAAGGAGTAACTGGCAGTCCAAGCCACATCAAGTTAGATAAGGACTGGAAAGCTTCTACTGGATTTGCCAATTAGGAGATCCTGATAGCGTGAGGAAATTGTAATTTAAGTGGCTAAAAGAAAAGTAACATAATAAATATTGCTGGATTTTAAAATATTAGGAATGTAAAGCACTGTTAGGAAAGGCATAGCAAACATAATTTCTAGAAAATAACCTTTTTTCTGATAAGTTTCTTTAGCTACAGTGGAGTCACATTATATTAATTACTGCTGATTACTAGACTGATATAATAATAGAATACAGAATAAGATAATTATAATAAAAGTGTTAAAATATTCAGCCACCAATATAATGCCAACTCATTTTGAAATCCTGAATAATACAATGAAGCAAATAAGGTCCAACTATTACTCAACCTGAAAATAGTTTAGGAACATAATAGGCAAGACTTGATTGCAGTTTGACTTTGTGGACCAAATAGAAATCCATTCTATAAAGCTTCAGCAGCTCCGTGTTTCTGGTTCTTATTCACAGAAACTGAAACTAGTAAGCAAAGGATTGGCTGATTGTCAAAAAAACAACAACAACAAAAATTGAATCCAATAAATCCTGGACTTTTGCTTGGACTTCAGAAAATTTGTTTCTAAACAAGCACTTAGAAGCCCAGGAAAGCAATAAAATGAAAAGCAATTTGCATAGACTAATGGAGCAGCTAGAAGAGGAGGGAGTGGAAAATGATTACTGTGTAATGGAGGAAAAGTTTTGTTTCGGATTTTGTTGTAAAATAGTCTCTTCCTAATGATAAAACACTGGCTAATGACATCTAGAATTTTCTGTTGGAGCCATGATAACTTCAAGTTTGTGTGACTGAACATTAAGACAGAAAACAATACAACATAAAATGAAAACCATATGTTAAAATTGTGTATTTTGGGAAGTAGCCTATGTCAGAGGCTCAATTAAAGTATTTCTCAATTTAAAAAAACTACTTTTAATGAGCCATTTAGCTTAGGCATTTAATGCTAAGTGTTAATTCAGCTCATGAGACATCTTGACAGTTTTTCTTTTCTTTTCCTTCTTGTATAAGAGGTGATTTGATTTTCCTAGTTTTTTTTTAAAAGGTAGAAGAAAGAAAACTAAGATTATTTAGGTTTACCCCAACACAATCACTCTTAAATCTTTATCAGTGGGTCCATACAGGCAACTCACCCCTCTTCTTTCATGTCCTTCTGTCATACATGTACATGTCTACATTTATTAGACTGTGAATAATTTGCAGGTCAAAGGCTGCATCTCATTCATCTTTGCTTGAGCCCTAGTACCATATTTTATATTTAGTGCTCAATAAATACTGCTTAAATAAAGAAATTATTATCTGTCATGTGCTTGAAGTACTCAGGTAATTTAGTCTTATGAAATATACACTGGTAATCTAAAATTATGTTTATTATAACCTCATAAATAATTTCATAATTTTTTTTTAGAAAGCAGGATTTGTTAAGAGGACAGAAAAGTTTCCACAGTGGGAGGAGCCCCAAGGGGGTTGCCTTATTTAATAATTTTAATTTTATTTTAAAGAAGTGAGGTACATACAATTCAGTGCTAAGTATACAAAACGGTGATTATGCAGGTACCCTTGTTAATGAGGTGTTATTTCATAATTTAAAAAAAATACTTTTACTAATAGTAGTCTAGGATAATCCTAATGTTTGCCAATTCAAAGAGTCAAAGAAAACCTTGCGTTCTTCGTTATTTAAATTAGACCAGAAGATGGAGCTTAAATTCTTATGTTTAAAGATGATATTGTTGTGCCCCCATGTTTCCCTGGCTCTAAGGCCAAATGTGTACAAGTAAACATGTAGATGGAGACCTAGAGATTCTGAAGTGGTAGCAGACTGACACACAGCACCTACAAATGGTCTATGAGCTCTTCATTTCCTAGTTGGCCTAAGATTTGTGTTTAGAGAAGAAATTTTCTTGCAAGTTATCCAGCAATGCAGTAGGAAAAAAAGAAAAGTTAGGTTAAAAAGTAGAATTTCTATTTGATGTAACAGAAAAATACGGTTTGGTAAATCCCTGCTCTATTCGACATGCAACTCCAGAAATGGTTCTATTCTAATTGTTGATCAAAGAATTGAGAGGCATACTATAGACCAGCTACTCATTTGCTTTCCTCTACTCCCCACAGTGATGAAAGCATAAGATATAGACTAAAGAGAACGGGTGTTACATCCAGAAAGGTCTTATAAGGTGGCTAACCTTATAAGGCCAATTAAATAGGAGAATTTAAAGTGCCTGGTATAGGCCAAAACTACACCTGTTGGTGAGGCTCTTTTCTCTCTTCTTCTCTTCTGTAGTAAGGCCATATATAAATGGCCTTACCTGGTAAGTATATATGTATTAGTGATTATATTTAAATCAATACAAATTCTTGTATGCCCAGTGTCTGGCACACACTAGGTGCTTGCTAAGTATTTGTTAAATGAATGATTTAAATCTGACTTCTAAGCCAGATAAATGTTTGACTGGATTTCACATTGTTTAGTATCACCCACATGGAGCAACAGCCAAAAGAACTTAGTGATATCATGTAGTCAGGCTTTCGTTGCAGAACAAAGTGGCAGACTGTGAGAAACTATAGTTGGCAGATCATGTTGTGTGACCACAGACACAAAGAATTCAAGTAATTTGGCAGGTAGAGCTAGATGCGAAGTGATTAAAGTCTGTGCTCTCTGAATGTTAGTGATAACATGATGTTTCTTATTCACATTGAAGAGGGATTTCTTTTTGCTTAAAATTGTCTTGGTTAGTCCTGCGACTAATTCACTGAACCTGTTTCTGGACAGTGTTTTAGAGAACATAATTGGTTCCACAATGCATGCTTATGTGGGACAGTACTGAAGGTTCAAGGAATCAGCTCAGTTTCCTATTTATTCTCTTCTTACCCAGAAAGTTGGGACTGCAATGTGATTTTTAAATTATAAGGCAGGAAATCACTGAGAAGATAAAACATACAGCATCTATTCAGGGTTCCACTAGTTTCTCATTTCCAGCCTTTCTGAAACAGATGCAGATCTAGACTTCTCCCACTACTGTCACTTATCCTTGGCACACATTTCAGTTGATGCACACATATATTTTCGTATTATTATATCCTTATTTTTAAAGGACCGAAGAGAAAAGAGAGACTAAAGAAAAATAAAGTCTCTGTTCTGAAGTCAACTTCCACTTGAAGAAAGTCCATTAACTTTGACCTAAAGGTGGAATGCTATTTTGCAGTTAGGTTAGCTAAGTCTTTTTGGATATTTATCAAGATTCAGTCATATAATTTGTGTAAGAAAAGTACTAAAGAAAGCACAATAGTCTGGTCTGAGGAGTGATGTAATTCAATAGCAACTTCATTTTTTAGGTACTTATAGAAAATTCAAATACATATACATATTATTTTCAAATAATAGAACAGTATTTTTATATAATGCAGGGTTCTCACAGTTTGGGAAGAGAGTCTCAGCCCCTATTCTCAGCTTGTGAGTTTATTATATTCAATTAGAAGTGAGAATAAAATAAGCCTAAAAAAAGTATAGGAGTGGATGATGAATTTCATATTTCCATTGCCTAGAGACTGTTTTTTTTTTTTTATGTTTGTTTGTTTGCTCAATGGCCACTGACTATTCATGCCAGAACTGTGTAAGCAGGTTACCTTGAAATGTGCTCCTCAGATTTTCTTCTAACCTGATCAAGTACGTGAGCTGTAACTAATATATGTAACATGCTTTGCCATTTGAAAGTTTTTTTTAATATGATTATGAAATGTAGGCAGCACAATAATTCCATGAAGTAGATATACAATCATCTTTTTAATAGGTAAAAAAACCTGCGGCCCAGGGAGGCTTAATAACTTGCCTCAGATTTTATATCTAATAGAGTATAAGAGATGGAACTCAAACTTAGGTCCTATGACTAATTCCTGTTGCTTTCTGAACGACCTGGACAGTAAAACAGGGAGGGAAAATTGAGAGTGCCTTTGTCAATAATTATAGCAGTACTGTTTTCTCCTCCTCTTTGTCCTCCTTCCTTACCCTTATGACTAAAGCACTTACTAAGACCTGAGGATTAAGTAGAAACCCTTAGGAATAAAACATTCAATCTGCCTACACCAGTTAGAATGTTGTTCTTTTTAATACTTGCATCTCTATATGACTGGTGGCTCACTATCACATACGTATACGTACCAAGAATATTGTACTTTCAAAATTTTGTTTCCAATCATTTAAACTTGTTTTCAAAATCAAAACTCATTTTCAAAAATTAAACTCTATAGTTTGATTTTAATAAAATTTACTGAATAGATTTAAACGATTAAAATGAGCATATAAAAATTCTTATCACTAAAAGAATCACTGCAACATTCTGATCTTCAACAAATAAGTTCTGAAAACTTTAGAGATTATTCCTTTGGAAATACTTTTTTAAAATTAAAATTATTTTGGATGGAAGTTGCTATTGCTGACCATATCAACATCATGGTATTTTCTCTAATATAGCTATTATGGTAACTCAAGTAGGATTCCAAAAAATATGAACTGATTCACTAATTTTACTTTCATGTTTGTTCCCCAAATTGAGGTACAGGAATATCTAGAAGGCTGAACATTAAATTATTCAGATCTTACATTTATGTGATGTCTGGAAGTAAGCTGGGTTTTGACAAAATTTATTCATTTTTTAACAAGATATAATTTTGTATCTTCTTTCCATAAAACAAAACACAATAGTAGCTTCCTAGCAACAACATAATAAAATTGAGCTTCACTGTATGGGTCAAATAAAAAAAAATTAACTTATAAGGTTGTCTTTTTCTGAGTACTTGGTTGTCAAAAAACACATTTTTATAGGTACAAAATGTTTTATGAATGTCTGGATACAGTTAAGTAAAGGAGAAAGAAAAAATATACTTTTAAATGTCTGATATAATTATGTTTTTTATATGTGGACAGACCATATTTTTCATGAATGCCTATTACCATAATTTATCTTGTAAGGATTTTTTAAAACTACATAATTTTTTAGACATTGATCTATTTATTAATTAATTTTATTAATATTTTACATTTGCTGCTAATTTAATATATTAATGGTGAAAATTTCAAAAATTAACTTAGAAAAGCTTATTAAAATGTTTTGTGATAATCTAACACAAAAAGAATGTAATTTCCTAAGGATACCAAGTGCAACCAGCAGCTATCCTATTGTATTGCATTAAATCAGTTCTTGATACTCTGGAAGTGATATAATCAGGTCATTATTAGTGAATAATAGTGGCACAAAATTTTCAACAACTCAGCCTCAGTTTTCTAAACTTATGCACATGCTTCCATAGTTTGGTAAACACAGAAATTTGTGAATTTGTGAAAGAGGACCTTTTCTTGGGTCTCACTCTCTAAAAAACACTGAAACAGATATACAACATTGAGGTTGAACAGACTATACATTAAAAAAAGAGACATCCCAGTAGGAATGTTAGGGACTTCCCTTATACATTTGAGATTATCCCAGGCAAGATGGACAAAATAACTCCATAAGGCACTTTAAAATGAGACTCTAACAGTGTGCCACAATGGTTCACTGTCATGGCAATCTGACTATGGTTGTCATCTTTTGAAGAGGAAAATGTCCTTATTCATTCTCTAGCATACATCTTTCTATACAGAGTTTAAATTAAATAATTAATACAACTATGACATACTCTAGGGTAGGTGAAGCCAAAGTAAGGGAAAACACCTTCTCTAGACATGAAATATAAGTAAAGCTTCTCGGAGGAATACAATCTTTACTGAGATCTGAAGGGTGAGAAAGAATTAATTGTGTGGTTGAGAAACAAGGGAAAACTGAGAAGGTTTTGGTAGGCAGAGAGAATAACTTATGAAAACATCGGGAGGGAATAAAAAGTGGGCTCATTGAAAGAATTAGAATAAGCTTATAATGGCTACATGTAGAGTGGAAGAAATGTCAAACATGTATGAGACTATAGAGGCAGGACAAGACTCAAGGAAGAAACTTGAAAACAAATAATAATATAATAGATTTTAACCCAACTGTATTGACAATTGTATTAAATGTAAATAGTCTAAATATATGAATTAAAAGGCAGAGATTGTCATATTGGATAAAAAAGAAACAGTCAGTTATAGCTATGCAAAAAAACCTCATTTTAAATATAAATATCCAGATAGGCTAAAGATAAAAAAGATTTTTAAAATTTCTTCTGAACTAATTAAAAGAAACCTGTAGTAATGAATGTACAAAGCTGTGAATGTATTCAATACCATTGAGCTGTACACTTAAAAATGATCATGATGGTAAATTTTATGTTATGTGTATTTTACCACAACAATGCAAATAATACTTTACATATGTTAAGGTATTAACAGTGGATATTCCAGGACAGTGAGGTTGTGACTGATTTTATCTTCCCATTTTTGATTATCCATATTTTCTGATTTTTACATATTTTCTATTATTGAATATTTGTTACTTCTATAATAAAAAAGAAATTTAAACATTTAAAAAAATTAAAAAGATAATTGTAGTGGCAATCTCAGAAGCACAAAGAGAAGATTATCTTACATCAAGGAATAGTACCAGAAAAAGAGAAACATTATATAATGATAAAAATTCAATTCAGCAAGAAGACCTTACAATCCTAAATGTGTAACTGTTTAATAACAGAGCTTCAATAGTGGAGCAAAAATGGATAGAATGTAAAGGAGAAATAGAAAAGACCACAATTATAGTGGAGATTTTAACACTTTCACTAAGAATCATAAAATATATATAACTAATGATATAGAACATTTAATATCATTATGAATAAAATTGACCTGATTGACAATTCTAGGACTCCATACAAGAGTAAACTATAAGTTCAATTCAAGTCTACATGAATCATTCACCAGTATAGACCATATTCTCAACCATAAAATAAATCCCAACAAATTAAAAAAGATGTAGACTATACAAAAATGTTCTCTGATAATAATATAAATAAATAACAAAAACTATGTTAAATATCATCAAGTATTTGGAAATTAAGCAACACAATTCTATATAACCCAGGGGTCAAAGAAGAAGTCACAAAGAAAATTAGACACAGTTTTGAAAGGAATAAAAATGAAAATACAACAACTTAAATTTTGTGCAATGTGACTAAAGGGTATTTAGAGGAAAATTTATACCATCCAATGCACATACTGAGAAAGAAACAGGTCTCTAATTAATGATCAAACTTCCTTCCTAGGACACTAACAAATAAGAAGTCAATTAAACCCAAAGAGAAGTAAATAATAAAAAATATGAATATCAATGACATACATAATAAAAAAAAGAAAAGAAAAAAAATCCATAAAGCCAAAAGCTGTTTCTTGGAACATATCAATGAATTTGATAAACCTCTAGCCAAACTATAAAGAAAAAAAGAAGACACATGTCAAGAATGAAAGAGAAGACATCACTGTAGATCCTACAGACATTTACAGAATGTCAATAAATTTGATAATCTAAATAAAATAATAAATTCTTGGAAAAACACAAACTATCAAAACTTACTCAAGAACTATATAACCTGAACAGCCATAAAAAAAATAAAAGAAATAAAGTTTATTAAAGAATATATATTATCTATCTATATCTATCTATCTGTCTGTCTATCTATCTATCTATGTTTGTCTCACCAAGAACTAACAGGTATTCTTTTTTATATTAAAGTTTATTTAATCAAAAAGTTTGCTTAAAAATTTTACTACTAGGATTATGATGGCTGACAAGAAGCAGTTGGAGTGTTTCTCCCATGGAGTAAACCAATATGGAGAGAGTTTCTGAGCATTCAGAGAGTTACATAACCAGCAGCACACCCCCCAACTCAACTGAGAAATAGTAAGATCCACAAGTACAAAGAAGAAAAAAATCTATCGGCGTAGGTTGGAAGTAATCATATTCTCCCAAATTAAGGCACAAAGCACAAGCACAGCTGTGGAGGTGAGTAAGGAAAATGCAGAAGTTCTGTGCTCCTGCCATGAACTTTGAAGGCCCCTGAGCCTTGTCCCTCCAGTCCCTCATGGAAAACTGCCTTACTCATAGCCATGCTCTGATGAAATTCAGGTGGAGGAGTCCAGGAAGAAAAGCCCTGAACGACTTCAGCCACCCTTTTTTGAGAACTCAACTTTGGCTGACAGCTGCTTTCTAGGCAACTTGAGAGGGAACAGGAAGACCTGATGTTTTCATTTACCCCAAGGGAAAATTCCACTGTGGCAGACAGTTCCTGGCTAGTGTGGGTTCTGTGAGAAGACCTAGAGCCTGCCACACTTTTACATTTTGAATGAAGAGCTAGTGGGATGTATTGTCCTAGCAACCTTTCACTCCCCTTGTAAACTCTTTTGTGTAGCCTCTGCACAACATGTTACCCTAGTGGTCGAGAACTTCTCTCAATCTCCAATGGGGTAGCCAACTGAGCACATAGATGGGAGCTTGAGCAGTTTGCCCCCTGTGTCCCCTTGAAGGCCCAAAACAGAGAACTTGCATAGTCCCCACAGCCTGTCACACAGGTCTGCTGGGTACTTCCTTGGAGCAACACAAACCAAGGAGAAAGTCCATAGCCACCAGTGCAGCTGGCTGTCTCCTGCAAGTGCCACTTCCTGGCTGGAAGTCAACAGCCCAGCCCATCACATCTGATATAATACCTCAGCTTTTGGGAGGGTCTACTCCCAGACCCCAGCAAACTTCACTATCCAAGCTACCATGGCTACCCAGGACATCATGAGCCTGTGCAGGTACCTAGCACAGCACCACCACAGCTGGCAATTGAGAAATTCACCATACTAAAGGAATCCTGCAGAGCTTACATCAGCCCTTGCTGATCTCAAATAAGAAGAAATAGTATACTCAAATGAAGAGGAACCAAAAAAATATTATGACAACATGAAAAAACAAAACAGAGTTTTTTGACACTCTCAAAAGACTACACTAACTCTTCAGCAATGGACCCTAACCAAATGAAATCTTTGAAATTTCAGAGATAGAAATCAAAAGGCTGATTATAAAATTTCTCAATGAGATCCAAGAGAAAGTTGAAAACCCACATAAAGAAATAAAAACAAATAAGCAATGATTCAGGTCATGAATAAAAATTTATTCAAACAGATAGGCACCTTTTAAAAAAGCAGGCTGGACTTCTGAAAATAAAAGAATCATTTAGGGAGGTACACAATACAGTGGAAAATTTTAACAGTAGACTAGAACTAGCAGAAGAAAAAATCTCAGAACTTGAAGACAAGGCTTTTGAATTAACTCACTCATACAACAATAAATAAAAAGAATCAAGAGAATGGAACAAAGTCTTCAAGAAATGTGGGATTATGTAAAATGTCCAAACATAAGAATCATAGGTGTTCCTCAGGAAGAGGAAGGAACAGGTTTGGAAAACCTATTTGAAGGAATAATGGAAGAAAACATCCCTGACTTTGCCAGAGACCTAAACATTCAGCTGCAAGAAGCCCAAAGGCCCCTGAAAGATTCATTGCAAAAAGGTCACCCTCAAGGTACATTGTTATCAGATTATGAAAAGTTAATGTAACTTTATCAACAAGGGTACCTGCATGATTGATGTTTATATACCTAACCCTGAATTGTACCCCACATCTTTATAATAATTAATTAATTAAAAAATAAAAATCAAATAAAAAAAGAAAAGTTAATGTAAAGGAAATAATTCTAAGAACAGTAAAAGTATCAAATAACATACCAAGGCAACCCTATCAGACTAATAGCAGAATTCTCAGCAGAGACCCTACAAGTCAGAAAGGACTGGAGCTCTGTCTTAAATCTCCTCAGACAGAATAATGGTCAGCTAAGTATTTTGTATTCCACAAAACTAAGTTGGATAAATGAAGGACAAAAAACGTTTTTCTCAGACAAGTAAACCCTGAGGAAATTTGTCATTACTACACCAGCTCTACAAGAAATATTCAAAAGAGATCTAAATATTGAAACAAGCCAGCCTCGGTGGCTCAGCCTGTAATCCTGCACCTTTGGGAGGCTGAGGTGAGTGGATTGCCTGAGCCCACAGGTTCGAGAACCGCCTGGACAACTTGGCGAGACCTCATCTCTACAATAAATCAAAAAATTGGCTATGTGCCTGTAGTTCCCGCTACTTGGAAGACTGAGGCGGAAGGATCGTCGGAGGCCAGCAGGTCGAGGCTGCGGTGGCCGGGAGCGGCCACAGCACTCCAGTCTGGGCGACAGAGTGAGACTCCAACTCAAAAAAAAAACAAAAACAAAAACAAAAAAAATTGATTAAAAAAAAAATAGTGGGAGACTTCAACACTACACTGATAGTAATAGACAGATCATCAAGGCAGGAATTCAATAAAGAAACACTGAAGTTAAACTGGGACCTAGAGAAAATGGACATAACAGACATCACCAGGTCATTCTACCCTAAAACTACAGAATATATATATTTCTCATCAGCATATAGAACATACTCCAACATGCACCACATAATAGGCCACAAGTCAAGTCTCAATAAATTGTTTAAAAAATGAAATAAGGCTGGGCTCAGTGGCTCAGCCTGTACTCCCAGCCCTTTGGGAGGCTGAGGTGAGTGGATTGCCTGAGTCTGTGGAGTTGAGGGCAACTTGGCAAGACCTCATCTCTACAATAAATCACACACAAAAAATTAGCCAGGGGTGGTAGTGCGTGCCTGTAGTTCCAGCTACTTGGAAGGCTGAGGCAGAAGGATCACTGGAGCCCAACAGGTCCAGGCTGCGGTGGCCATGGGTGTGCCACTGCACTCCAGCCTGGATAACAGAGTGAGACTCCAGCTCAAAAAAGAAAGAAAGAAAGAAAGAAAGAATATCTTCTTAGACCACAGTAGAATAAAATTAGACCTTCTTAGACCACAGTAGAATAAAATTAGAAATTAACTCCAAGAAGAACTAGAAAGGCCAAATAAAAGCATGGAAATCAAACAACCTGCTCCTGAATGATCTTTGAGTCAACAATGAAATCACAATGGAAACTTAAAAATTCCTTGAAATGAATGACAACAAGGATACAAGTTTTCAAAATTTCTTGGACATAGCCAAAGCTATCCTCAGAGGAAAATTTATACACTTACGGCCTACATTAAAGAGACTGAAAGGTCACATATTGACAACCTAACGTCTCACCTCAAGGAACTAGAAAAACACAAAGTGCAGAGAACACAAACAATGGGAAAAACAACTCATACTCATGAATTGGAAGATTCAACATTGTTAAAATGACCACAATGCCCAAAGCAATCCAGAGATTTAATGCAATCCTTATTAAGCTACCAACGTAATTTTTCACAGAATTAGAAAAAACAATCTTAAAATGTATATGGCACCACCAAAACAACAACAAAATAGTTGAAGCAATTCTAAGCAAAAAGAACAAAGCTGGAGGCATCACATTAACTTGCTTCAAATTATATTACAAGGCTACAGTAACAAAAACAGTGTGGTATAGGTATAAGAGAAGACACATGTACCAATGGAACAGAATAGAAAATCCAGAAACAAATTCAAATACCTAAAACCAACTGATCTCTGACAAAGCAAGCAAAAATATACACTGGGGAATGGATACCCTGGTCCACAAATGGTGCTGGGAAAATTGGATAGCTATATGCAAAAAAATGAAACTTGATCTCTATCACTCACCATGTACAAAAATTAATAAGATGAATTTAAGACTTAAATCTGAGACCTAAAACCATAAAAATACTAGAAGAAAACACAGGAAAATCTCATCTGGACAACAGTGGTCTAGGCAAAGACTTTACGTGCTAAAACCCCAAAAGCAAATGCAACAAAAAAATCTAAGTAAATGGGACGTAATTAAACTACAAGCTTCTGTACAGTAAAAGAAAGAATCAACAGAGTAAACAGGCAATTTACTAAATAGGAGAAGATATTCACAACCTACACGTCTGACAAAGGACTAATATCCAGAATGTACAAAGAACTCAAACAAATCAGCAAGAAGAAAAGCAAATAGCCCCATTGAAAAGTGGGTAAATGACGAACAAACTTCTCTCAAAAGAAGGTATATAAATGGCCAACAAACATAAGAAAAAATGGTCAACATCACTAATCATCAGGGAAATGCAAATTAAAGCCGCAATGAAATACTACCTTATACCAATCAGACTGACCAGTATTAAAAAATCAAAAGACAGTAGATGCTGGTGGGGATGTGAAGAAAAGGGAACACTTATACACTGTGGATAAAAGTACAAATTAGTACAACCTCTATGGAAACTGGTATGGAAATTTTTGAAAGAACTATAAGTAAATCTACTATTTGATCCAGCAATTTTACTGCTAGGTATCTACTTGAAGGAACAGAGGTCATTACACAAAAAAGCACTTGCACTCATACGTTTATCACAGCACAATTACAATTGCAAAGTTGTGGAATCAACCTAAATGCCCATCAACTGATCAGTGGATAATACAAAATGTGATATATATGAGGGAACCCAAAAAACCTGGAACGTATTTTGGAAGGTGAACCCCATGTAGTACTGGCTTCCCTCACTAGGTAGGCATTCTAGAAACCCACTGGCATCAATCTACCAGCTAGCATTGTTGTAAGAAGTTGCATTCGGCTTCAGTGAATTTTTTGGGGGGAATTCTTTTAATACGTTTGCCTGTTTCATGATGGGTGATTTATGAGTGCACCTCCCCACACCGTGCTGTGTGTTCAGCAGTTTTTGACCAAAACTGGCATGACCCCAGTGCCCCCCCATTCACTTGATCTCACCCCCAAGAGACTTTTTTTATTTCCCTAGATGAAAAATATCCCCAAAGGGAACATTTTGCTAATGTGGCAGAGGTGAAACAAAAAACAGCAGAAGCACTAAAAGGCATCAAAATGGATGAGTTCAAAAACTGTTTTGTGCAGTAGAAAAAGTGTCTCAACAGGTGTACTGCATCAAATGGGGAGTATTTTGAAGGTGACTAAAGTTTAAACATGTAAGAAGAAATACACAATTTTTTATAAATAAATTCTGGGGTTTTGGGGGGTCTCCCCTCATATATACCACGGAATACTATTCAGTCATAAAAAAGAATGAAATGTGTTTTTCAGCAACTTAGAATTGTAGAACGTCCTAAGTGAAGCAATGCAGGAATGGGAAACCAAACACTGCATCTTCTCACTATGAAGTGGAGCTAAGCTAAGAGTCTGTAAAGGCATATAGGATGGTATAATGGACATTAGACTCAGAAGGAGGTGGAAAGGAGTGGAGGGATCAAAAATTACCTATTTGAGTACAATGTACGTGGGAGGTGTGGGGGTGTGAGTACACTTAAAATTCAGACTTCTTCACCATATACAACGCATCTATGTAGCCAAAAACTATTTGTGCCCCACCCCCTCCCCCCCACCCGCAAAAGCTGAGGATTAACATGTAATATAAAAGTAACCAAGTTCTTGTCAGGGAAAAAAAAAACAGAAAAAGAATTTGTAGTTTAAGCTATCCCACAAAAAAACCCCAAGGACTAGAAAGCTTGAGTAGGAAATTTCTTGTAAACACTTGAGGCTGATATAGTACTAATTTTTTTTTATTTTTTTGAGTTGGAGTCTCACTGTTGCCTATGCTGGAGTGCAGTGGCACACTCACGGCCACCCCAGTGCCGACCAGATGGGGTCCCGCGATCCTTCCACCTCAGCCTTCCAGGTAGTCGGAACTACTAACACATGCTACCACACTCGGCTAATTTTTTATTTATTGTAGAAGCGAGGTCCCATCAAGTTGCCTGGGCTGGTCTCGAACCCGCGGGCTCAGGCAATCCACTCCCTTCGGTCTCCCAAAGTGCTTTGATTACAGGCTGAGCCACTGCACCTGGCCTAGTGCCAATTTTATATGAAACAATAATATACAAACTCTCAGAAAATAGATGAGGAGTGAACATGTCCCCACTCATTTTATGAGCCAGCATTACTCTGATACCAAAGTCGCAGAAAGACATGACAACTAATGAAAATTACATACTAATATGCTATATAAATGTAGCAGTAGAAATTCTTTTTAAAAATTGGCTAATTAAATCCAATCATGTACAAAAATGACATGTCATGACTAAATGAAGTTAATAAAAAAAAATTCAAATTGACATTGGAAAATAAATACATTTAATACCATATCAACAGACTAAAAAAGTAAAACTACAAGATTATATTAAAAATGCAGAATAACAGTCAAGTGTAAATATCTGCTCCTGACAAAAATGTTCTGCAAACTAAGGATAGGAAATTTCCTAAACCTGATGAAGAATATCTTACAAAACCTAAAGTTAACATAATACTTAGTGAAGAAAGACTGGATGTTCCCCCCTAAGATGTGAAATAAGGCAAGAATACTTCCTTGAATCACTTCAATTCCAGTGTACTTGACTAATTCTAGTCAGTACAACGAGGAAAGTAAAGAAATAATAGGCATAAAAGTGGGAAAAGAAGAAGCAAAATAGTGTTTATTTGCAGATGACATGATTGTTTACATAGAAAATCTTAAGCAGTCTCCAAAAAAAGGTTATTAAAATTAATAACTTGAGTTTAGCCAGGTCAAAGGATAAAAGGCCAATATACAAAAATATTCAATATTCAATGCATTTCAACATTAAATGGCAGCAAACTATTGAAAATTAAAATTAACAAACCCATACAATTTATAATAGAATACATTTAACACATTTAACAAAATATTTAACAAAATATTTCACTACAAAAGCATTGCTGAGACAGGTTAAAGAAAACATAAAGAAATGAAGTGATATCACCACACTTGTAGATTAGAAGAGACATAAAATGACAATTCTTCCTATATTGATCCATACATTCAACCCAATTATAATCTCAGCTGTTTTAAGAAGTTGAAAAGTTGATTCTAAAATGTATATGGAAACGTGAAAGATCTATAATAGCCTAAACAAATTTGAAAAAGAGGTACAAATTGGAAGTTTCACATTACTTTAAGACTTACTATGTAGCCACAATAATCAAGATATTGTGGGATTGGCATTAAAATGGACATAAACATCAATGCAACAGAATAAAGTCAACAAATAGAATCACATATATACAGATGATTGATTTGCAATTAAGTAATGAAGGTAATCAAAGGGGAGCAAGAAATGTACTGAAACAATGATGTGTTCATATAAAAAAAAACTTCAGCCTTTATTGTATACCATAGTAAGAAAAAAATAGAAAAATAAACCCCGAAAATACAATGTAGACCTAAATATAAAAGTGAATGCAATAAAACTTACAGAAGGACATATAAGAAATCCTTGTAACCTTGAGTCAGGCAAAAATTTCTTGGATTTTACATCAAAGCATGCTCCACAAAAGGAAAAAAAAAAACTTGAAAAATTGAACATCATTAAAAATAACAGACACTTCACTAAAGTTATATCACTGATCAATAAGCAAATAAAAAGATGCTCAACATCAGTAGTCATCAAGGAAATGCAAAACCAAACTACAATAAGATACCCAATTGAGTGGCTAAAATTAAGAATTCTATTTCAAAAATTTACAGGATATGGAGCAATTGAAACTTTCATAAGTTGCTAGTGGGAATGCATAGCAATGCAGACCCTTTGAGAACAGTGTGGCAATTTCTTATAAGTTACACATACTTATCATGCAATCTAGAAATATCACTTCTAAATATTTACCCAAGAGAAACAAAACCATGTGTCTACAAAAACATGTACATACACGTCCATGGCAGCTTTATTCATAATAGCTACAAACTGGAAACAATCTAAAAGTCCATAAACTGATGGATAAATAAATTATGAAATGTCCATACCAAAGATACTCTTTTAACTTACAATAAAAATACAAATTTTCTTCCTCGCACTGATTTAAGCGTTCTACACTGAAAAAAGACATCATTTGGAAAATGGTGTTGATGTCATTTCCAACACAAAATATTATAAATTAATAAAATTTTCCAAATAATGTTCTTTTCAGTGTAGTTCACTTAAACCAGTACTAGGAAGGCAGGGGGTGGGGGGGGAGAATACCAAAGCAAAACAAAGCAAAAAACAAATGAATTTAGTAGTAAATATATCTGAATCAGTAACTTATTATTATTATTTAATTAAAATAGCTGAATAATTCACACAGCAAAGATAAACCATATAAGATGGAACTGCAGTCTCCCCCCACAAAAAACAAAAACAAACTCTCAAAGCTAGGAAGGCTGCAAATGTAAGAGAAACGTTTAATTAACTTGGGAAATTAAAAACGACTTTTTAAGGCAATTCTAGTAACAAGACATGCTCAGATGAGCACATAAACACATAATAAAGAACAAGAAGTTATTTCAGGTATGTCATTGACTAGGCGGCATTTACACTAAGTTCAAAGGAAACCAGAACTAAAACTTGTTAATACTATTAATTAGAAAAACAATGGAGTCCAAAAAATAACCCTTAATGTCTTTATTTCCATAGCAATAGATATTGAGGCAACCACATTCTGAAGAGCCTGTAACCCTTATCAATGTGGTTGAGGTGCAGACCTAAGTGCTAGTAATTTTTGTGTTTCTTTGTATATCCTGGGCAATTGCTAATATTCTCTCAAATATTTTCTCAAGAATTTCTGCAACCTCACAAAGAGGAATTCTTTTACTTACTTGAGAAAATGATCAGACATTTCGACTTTGGTACCTATACTATTCACTTAAAATTATCTGAGCACAGCTACACACATCCTTTGGAGTTCTAGGTTAATCACTTAAAAAGTAAGAAAGTTAATGTCAAAAGACTCAGCAAAACAAAGCATAACTTTGAAATATGCCAAAAATTTAAATGTGTTATCTAAAGATTTGACTCCAGAGGTTGTAGAAAAAGATACTTAAATTAAGAGATGATTTTTCTGAAATTTTAATAGTGGAGAAAAACAAATGCTAATTGTAACCAATACCTGTGTAACATTTTCTATGTACCAACCAGGTACTAAGACATTAACTTATTTAATCTTCATACCAACCCTATGAGAATCGGTGTTATCATAATCTACATTTTTAAACATAAAGAGGTACAGAAGGTTAAGTAAATTGTCCAAAGTCTCTTTGCCAGTAATGGCAGAGCTAGAATTTAAACTCAGGCATTATTTCTACTTTCTTAACCATTAAACACTGACTAGACAAATTTCATATCCTAATCAATTAATTAATGTCATGTATATTATATCAAAGTTGACCACTTTTGGATGGCCCTGTTTCCTTGTCAAATATGCCCTAAGGATTGAGAAACTTCATAGAGTGAAAAACAAACAAACAAAAAAGCGTGCAGCTTAATTTATTCTGATGAATTTTAGTGACTTGCAACTGTAGAATGTATTTATTTTTGCTGGCCACCCACCCCCCATTTTATTAATTTCCTACAGGAAATTGCAAGTTAATAGAAAAAGCAGCACTGGAACTGTCTCACATCCTATAGTTATTAATTAAAGCAAAGTCTGGTTCAGTAACTTTGGATACTAAAAATATAGAGTTAAACAAAGCTGACTGCCTCTTGAAATGAAATTTCAACTTCAATAGTCTGTCTAAAAAATTTATGCATTAAAATCCACATCTTAAAGAAACTCTCCACAAAATATTTAGTGAATAAAGCAACTCGATATCTGACCGTTCCTCACTAAGATTTCAGAAGTAGAAGGAATCCAAGAAACAATGAAATAAATTAACTGAAGTTTAAATAAGTTTCTTTTAAAGGCAGTTAGTCACATCATTCTACTATGTTCCCATCTACAGGTTATTACCTACAATCAATAAAGCAAGAAACTGTATAAACTATCTTATTAATTTTATATAATGGTTAGTAAACTTTAAAATACTATACTATAAAACTTTTAAATGTTTCTGATGGTTTTAGATAGCACTGGATAATTTATCATTTTATGTGGCATAAAGTGTTAGGTAAGTGGATACCATGCTGGGAAAATGCACATAATCTCTGAATGTAAAAATCTATTCCATTGCAGAGTTTTCTTACATGATGTAAGGTTATTATTGGGATGAATTTTAGAATCTACTCTTGTAAAAGTCCCTAACTGACAAACATGCCAGATAAGGCTTCCAGTTGCACAGGCTGCCTATGTATACTTGTATCATCCCCAACCCTTGTAAAGGCTGAAGAAAGCAGAACCCTGCCACGTTAAAGTTGCTTTTTTGGGTCTGTCATATCACACAGAACTAAGTAAGCTCCCTGATATTCTCTCACCAAACTCTCAGCATAACAGAGTCAAGTGGATGATTTTGTAATAAAGTGAAACAGGTAGAAATAAATAGTGAATAGTGAATGTTGGATCTAAGACACCAGTAGTAGAATGTTCTAATTCTTTTAATCATTATTTCATGTATTCATGAAAACTTACCTTGTAGACTTATAAATGGTGAACAAAGAGCTAAACGGACATGCAGAAATGGATAAAACTCCAAAGTGTAAAGAGAGAAAGGAGTCATGGCACCGTTAAAAACAAAAACAATAAACTGTAGCATCTTGAAACCTTTCAGGAGAATGAAGCATCCAAGAATAAACTCAGGATGTCCTCTTTTGGGATTGGCACAGCTTCCTATACTCAAGGGAACAGAATGGACTAACAGAATTGTATAGAAGACCACATTGGATTATTGGGCTAGATAATAAAAGGGCATCTTTTTCTACCATTAGGAGGGAGATGGGGAATACCTGGCTGTGGAATGTGTACCCCCTGAAAAATACTTCCTAGAATTGTACATGTTTACCTAGGAATCATACTGTGCTTAACTCCATCTTTACCCACTCAACACATGCATACAACACATATACAGTTAATAAATTATTCTTCAGTCTTAACCTATATGTTGTTAGACTAAATATAGACTAAATTTTAACCTATAGTTAGATTAATCCTCTGTAAAATAAATTGAGATATGTCCCCAAGAAGTTGTAGAGAATAAATTATTTGCATATTGATTAATATGTTCAAGTTGACTTTCCTGCAATCTTAATATGTTTCCCACTTGGAAGAGGTATAGGAAGGAGGAAACTCCCTTGTACTACATAGTATCACAACCTACTCAAATGTCCTAACTTTTTTATTTTAAGGTTCCTTGATTATTTGTAGTTTGTGATTTGCATGTTTCTCAGTCAGTTAAGGCTGCCATAGCAGATTTCCACAGAGTGGTTGGCTTAAACCACACAAACGTGTATTTTGCATAGTTCTGGAGGCTGAGAAGTCCAAGATCAAGGCAGCAGCAGATTCAGTGTCTGGTGAGGGCTCATTTCCTGGTTTGCAGGTGGCTGCTTTCTCATTTTATTCTCACACAGTAAAGAACAGAGAGCAAGAACAAGGTCTGTGACTCTTCTAGTAATGGCACTAATCCCCTTTATGAGGGCTCCACCTTCATGACCTAATCACTTTCCAGAGGCCCCAGTTTCTAATGCAAGCACATTGAGGGTTAGGATTTTAACATATACATTTTAGAGGTACAAAAATATTCAGGCTATAAATGAATTCAAGTATTTTGTACGTCTTGGGGGAGATGTTAATTAAATAGACAATCAAGACAAGTAAAAGGCAATGCCTCAAAGTAGTTAAGAGTCCTTATTAGGGAGCAGTAGACAAACTTGGGTTTAAGTCCTTGATACCTTTTGCTAACTAAATGTCATATACCAGTGATTTAACGTTTCTAAATAGAGTTTTGTTCCTTTCTAAAGTCATGATAACAACAGTTTTTTTGTTTTTTTTTTTTACAAAGCAGGATTTATTAAGAAGACAGAAAAGCTCCTGCGGTGGGAGGGGACCCGAGGGGGTTGCCCAATAACAACAGTTCTTATAAGAATTAAAGAAGATAATTATGTGGCATGCTCATCACAGTAAAAATTAATTCAATATCAGCTATATGAGCCCAAAGCCTTCATTTACAATTGCACATCAATTACTAATTATAAAAAAAGTATTTGCTAGTTCATAGACATCTCATGAGCTTTGTGCTTATTGACCAGGCAATAACCAAGAAGATGTCCATAACTGCAAAAAACACAAGACATAAAATTCAAATCAGTGAATATGTTCATAACAAAGTACACCTGTTCCGACTTTGCAGTTGAGTCTATTTATATGCTAGTAATTATGGTTCAAATTTTCATACAGGAAAAATAGTCTGTAGTGAGAATTTCATTAGGATTTAATCTGTATTAAAGAATGTACCTAACCAGAAAGATATATAAAAACCCCATTTGTTTAAAATGTAATAATAAAATAAAAACATTAATACAAGAATTATGCCAGAACAAAACTCACTCCATACCTCTTTGGAAACAATATGTCAGGAGAAAGTAAAAATAGAATGTGATTTCACTTGTTCTTTTTTTCTCTTTACTTTTTTTTGGGAGGGTGGTCAGAGTCTTACTCTGTTGCCGTGGCACAGTCACAGATGCTGCAGGTTCGACCCTCTGGGCTCAGACTATCCTTCTGCCTCAGTCTTCCAAGTAGCTGTAACTACAGGCGTATGCCACCTTGCCCAGCTAATTTTTTTTATTTATTGTAGAGATGAGATTGTCAAGTTGCCCAGGCAGGTCTCCAACCCTCAGGCTCAGGCAATCCTCTCACCTCATCCTCCCAAAGTGCTAGGATTACAGGCATGAGCCACCACACCTAGACTTGCTTGTTATTAACAGTTTACATAGTGATGTTTTATCTGCAAAGTCACATAAAATCATAAATGTAGTTTATGTTAAAAGTAGTCCTTACTCATATTTCAGAAATGCATTAATTTACCTTTTTCCTTAGTGACTGTTGGTAGATTTGTGTAACTGTAATAGATTATATCCTTCAGGAAAAAACGATGCATCATTTAAAAATATTAACATGTATATTTTATTGTATGAGGATTACGACCAAAGTAATTTTGCCAAATTAATTTAGGTAAGTAAACTAGGTAAATAAATCAGCACTCTTTTACTTCTAAAAAGCATTCTAAGCAATTTGAAGTCATTAAAACTACTTTTAGCTGCAGCATTTTGCCTTTTAGTGTGGTCTTAATGGTTACATGACAGCATTTCTACTACTGGCAGTATGGCTTTTATTATGTCCTGATAGCAACAGAGTTTTAGAAAACTACAAAGAAAATGAAAATCAGGAGTAATTTTTGAATAAGTCTTCTAAAATTGTTAAATCAAAAATGACATAAATGTTGTAAGTGCTTATGAATTCTAATTTTATATATTCTTTTTGCTAACCATTCAATGGAGATGAACCCTTCCTAAAAGGACATATAAAACTGGGAACAAATTGCAAAGATTTAAGTAGTCCCTGGATAGTGTTCTGAAAAAGTTTTACTAATTTATCTGATTCACTGATTTATGAACTAGCCTTCTAGGCAGGTGACTTAATTTCCCTTAAGCTAACCAATGTCTTATATAGATGAATGTCATTATGTTTCATATTTATTTAGATTAAAAGCCAAGCCCCACAAGGTAAGAGACAGTAAATTATCCTCATTTTATACAGTTATTATGAAATACTGCTGTTTTTGAAATGTACTTGTGGAGAATGAGAATTGTTCACTAACATATTTTAAAGTGAATTTTAGGTGTCTAAATGCCAGCAGGAAAATAATATAATCTCAAAATATAACTTCAAAGGAATTGTATTTATAATGATTCTGTAATTTTTTTTCTGCTAAGGTTCCTCTGACAAAAATGATTAATTCTTTTTTCCATTTCTGTGCTTACTATTATAAGCTTTTGGCAGTTAGTATACCTTCTTTTCAATTAAAAATATGATGAACTTACAGATTCTATAAGATAAAGCTGAGAAGCTTCCATTTCCTGGGCAGAGTCATACCTTTAGTTTAATTTCATAAGCTTGAGAAGAAATGGTTTCAATCACTTGCATGTTGAATGGGGGCTCCCCCCAAATATCAACAAATTCAGCTTTTTATAGCCCATCATAAGACAAAGCTGAGTTCATTGTTTACAACCACAAGGGAGACAGCTTCTTTGACAAGATCTTAGTAGTCTCTGGGAAGAAAGAAGGCCAAAGGTGGCATATTTAAAAGAATTTTCGTGTGGTGGGGGTGGAGGTAGAAATTCTTTTAAGGCAGGTCTTTCAACAGGGGAGCATTTGATTGTGATTGGTTAAGGTACTATATGATAAGTTAGAATTGATGGATACACAAGGCGAGGGTTTCAAAGTGAATCTTGGAACATAAACAGTCATCTGATGCTTTCTATTGAAAGATGAATTATTTAACATTCCTTGAAATGATTTTTCAGAAAGATCCTGAAAGGGACAAGAAAGCTGTTTGCAATTTTTATTTTCCTGGGCAAGTTTCTTGAAATAATGAAATCATATTGATGAAGACGGTAAGAACAGAAAAGTCATACTAATGAAAACAGCTAAAAAGTAAAGTCATGTTAATGATGACACTTAGCTGTGCCAGTATAGCTCATTTTGGATTCTTAACTAATATAGTCTAGGAACAATAAACCTCATCCTCAAGTTAAATACATAAAGAGTTTAGAAAAGGAACAATTGTTAACCACATAATTTGCATTTCAAAGATAAAAATACCCTAATATTTTTACTGCAAACAAAGGGCAGAATGGTTTATTAAACGCAATTTGAAGCAGAATAATTTACTGACTTCTGCACTGCTAAAGTTTTATTTCGCTCTTCTTCTCACTGATCTTTACTTTTTCTCTCCTTATTTGTTTTCTCTGTTGCAAGGTACACTATTCCACTTTAGGTTTTTTCAAGTGGCCATAAATACTGTATTTCCCAGAGGACTCATATATTTCCTCAAGGTCAAAACAGGCAATCATTTAAAGTCAGACTAGACAGAGGGTTAACTAACCTACTGCTGTCAGAGGTCTGAGTCACTAACTAATGAAAAATAGTGTATTAAAGCAAGAGAGAAAAGGTTATCTTTATCAGAGATAAGGACCACACTAGAACTACAGATGGGCAAGTCTTGTTTTAAGGAACAGGCAATGACAAGGAAGACAAAAACTTTGCCATCTATATCAAGAACTTTCCAGTTCTTGAAAATGGGGATGTGAACCTGACTCTGAAGACAGGTCTAAGCAAAAGACCTTTCACTTGTTTAGAGAATAAAAGGTCATGTCTTAGTCTGCTTGGGTTGATATTATTATAGACTGAGTGGCTTAAGAAACAAACATTTATTTCTCAAAGTTCTGGAGGCTGGGAGGTCCTAATCATGGTATATGCATGGGTGGGTTCTGTGAGGACTTACTTTCCTGGTTTGTGGATGGCTGTCTTCTTGCTGTGTCCTCATATGGGAGAGGGGGAGGAGGAGGGAGAAACAGAAAACAGAAGAGTAAAAATGAAGTTTGTCATTAAGAAGTGAGGGTTTGGGAGGTGATTAGGTTCGGATCTCTCCCTCTCCCTCTTCTGCTTCTCTTCTGTTTCCTCTTCTGTTTCTCCCTCTCCCTCTCCCTCTCCTTCTCCCTCTCCCACACAATCACCTCCCCAAACCTTTACTTCTTAATACCATCACATTGGAGGTTAGAACTTCAACAAATAAATTTGAGGGGGGACACAGAAATTCAGTCCATAATGGTCATGGCAGGAGTCTTTGGTGTGGGAGATAAGCAGGAAAAGAGCAGAGACAAAGGACAAACCTAGAAGCATCTCTTTCCTGGGCAGAATCAGACCTCGGGAGTTCAGAAAAACAGAGGACAACATACTTCATTTACTTTTCTCTTCTGTTTCACACATCTCTCTCTCCCATTCTCTTTCTGTTTCTTTTTCTACTCTTTATCTCTGTTCTCTCTTTCCTTCCTTTATTTGATCATTAAATTAGAAGTAGAGTGAAAATATGAAAAGAGTATGAACGTAAGTGTCAGACAGGCTTGAATTTAACTCTTAGGTCTGCCACTTAGCTGTACAGTCTTGGGCAAGGGACTTTTCTTCTCTTAAAATCATATTCTTTACCAAAAGAAGAAAAACATCAGCACCTATTATCTTACAGGATGTTGTAAACATTAGAGATAAGCATGTAAACCAGTTGGCACAGCATCTGATATATAGTAAGATTTTAGAAAATTATACAACAAAACTGCCATGTGATAAGTGGTGACCAAAATTCAACTGTGTAAAATGTAGGGTTGTGTTATTAACTAAATGACCAAGATGAGCCTGTACAGCTGGCCATCTGAAGTTCTTGAAAGCAAAGAATGTTGAATGCAAATTGCACCTACCCTGGGCCGAAATTTGGCGCCACCTAGTGGTAACTGCTCTAGCTTAAAAATTGATGGGGTCAATTCTGGGACCTGGCTGAGACTTCTGGGAAAGCAGTAGTGATTGCGGGAATCTCCTGGTTAGCTGATGAACATCTCCTTGGCCTGATCTAGAGAGAATGGGTTGGAAGAATATTGTGGAGCTATCCCCACCTCCCTGCTTCCTGAAATAGGATTATCTGATTGCTCCCTGTCCAGCATCAGCTTTGGCCCACATGCTCCCCTCTCCTTCCTTGAATTCAAATTTTTCTAATTTGCATTATTTCCAAATGTATTAATGCAGAATTTACTACTATTGCAATTAATATTATTAATGGTATTAATTACATTAAAACCAGCAAACATGTATTAAGCACATATTATGTGCAAAGTAAACAGAAAGGCATTTTAAGTGTAAATATGGACACGACAGGATCTCTGATTTAAAGGAAGTTTATTATCTAATGGGCAGAGAGAGACTTTCAAATAAAACTTAAACCAGGTAAGTAGTTCATTCTAACTGGAGAGATCAAGAAACATATCAAGGAGAAGATGCCATTGGAGCTCAGACTTGAATTAAGTACTTTCTCAATAGTTGTAAGGCTGAACAAATATCCTCCAGGATGATTAAAGGCCTGGAGGTGTAGGTGGGCAGGTGACGCTAAGTAGTGGGAAAAACCAGTTTTATCAGCATATAGGGCAGATCTTTGTATGGTATTTTGTATGGTCCTACACTTCTATATTTTGGTGTGGTGTGTGAAAGCCACAAGGGGTTTCTGAATGAGATAACACAGTAAGCTGTGTTTGAGACTGGAGCTCCCACATGGTGAGGGCAACAGACAGCAAGATGGGAGGCAGAGAGCTTTGAAGCAGGGAGTTAGAAACCTCTTGCAGATCAGAGGCAGCAGGCATTTACCTGGGCTAACTAAACTAGGAAAGGAGAAGAGAGAACAGATTCCAGAAATCAGATGAGTTTTACGGGGAAAGGTGGGGGGAAGAGGGAGAGTAAAAAATGCCTGAGGAAATTGTACTTTCTAACTGAAGCATTTACAGCATTTACTAAAGAGAATTTGCATTTGCCCTTCCTTCTGCCTGCAACATTCTTGTCCCAGATACCTGCATGGCTGACTCCCTCACTTTTCTCAGATCTTTGCTTAAATGTCATCTTCTTAGGAAAGCCTTTCTTAACCTATATTAAATTGCAATTCATCTCTATCCACTACAATGAATACTCCAAATCCTATTTACTACTTTATTTATTGCTGCAGGGCTTAGCACTACCTAACAGACACTATACGCATGTAACACACACATACACTTTTTTTTTTAATTGAGTCTTCCATTGGGATGTACATTTCATGATGCAGGAACTTTTTGTCTGTTTGTTCACTCTAGCATCCCCAGTGTCAGTTCGGCAGCCTGCAGGAAGAAAGTCCTACCACATATATGCCTGCGCCCCACCCCCTACTTCTGCCCCAGGTAAGCCTAAAGGTTCATATCTGCCTGGTATCTGAGTGTAGAATTAAGTAGCAAATTGAATATGCCACATGGGCCAGGAGATGGACCACAGAAGAAAGGACAGAGTGTTATATTTTAGTACTTTTAAGGGCTTCTTTCTCCTACTTTTTGAATAAGAGGCCTTACATTTTCATTTTGTACTGGGTCCCACAAATTATGTTGCTGACCCTAAGTTGTTTAATAATTATACTTTGAATGAGTGAACAACTTTCCCAGGAAGGATATAAACAAATAAAAGCTTGTTTCTGTCAAAAATATGAACTAAAAGTGAAGACTCTATATTTCAGAATAAACTCTCTACGTTTGTCGTTCCTATGTAACACTTTATCCCAAACAACATTTATTTTCATTCTCTTTCAGTTTATTATATTTCTTGGATTGCCTATAAGATTGAGTCTATATAGAAGCTAATCCACTTGCCTGTATTGTGAAAGTAAATGAAATAAGGCATAATTTTGATCATTTATAATTTTTGAGACTGATTAATAATAAAACTGAGCATCTATCATTGCTTTTCTTAAATGTATGATCTCAAGCTAAATCAATAGATTTGGTTCATATCATCAGCAAGTTGTATATAGACAGTTAAGCCCGTCTGGAAAAAAATTTCATTTTGCTGTAGTCTTTCAGAAATATCCTCTTTGGAGGACAACTGGACAAAGTACATATGAATCACTTTCCTCTCTATAATAATGCCCAAGAATTTTACTGAGATCACTGATAAAAGCTACAGCCTTGAATTACTTAAATTCTCAGCTTTTCACTTGGATGAGGTTAATTTAACAAACATTTATTGAGTCTCTACCTGTATGTGTCAGATACTTTGTTAAGAGCTGGGAATAAAAATATGGAAAAAACGTGGTTCCTTCTGCCATGGACTTCAGTCCAGTAGGTGGGAAAGATATATCAAGTTAAAATATACTGTGAGCTTCTCCCCTTCCTCTTCCCTTTTGCTTCCCTTCATTTACCTTTTTCCATAATTTAGTCCTAAAGCCATTAGGCAGGCAGAGCAAGGTAGACATATGCGAACTAGGGGGAAAAGGACATTGCAATGTGCTAGAGCAGGTCTTCAAAACTCCAGTGGCTGAGGAGGTGTTCGTGAAGGAGGGAGTCCAGATGCAGGAGTGACCTGGTATAAAGCTGTCCCCAGCAGGATGAGGGAGGCATCTCCACAGAGAGGCAGCCCGGCATGGGGTAGCAGAGCCCTGGCAAGTGGGATGGGGGAATATGGCCCAGGGGGATCCAGAGCCTGAGTGGAGTGAGAAGTGCATGCATGCAGGGGGCAGCTCCACACAGGGATTTGGACTGACACAGGCATTCAGGCAGAGAGAGGAGAGAAACCAAATGTGTGAGCAGGACCTGGCACATGGTATGTGGGGCAGGAGCCAGTCCAGCATAGGGTGCTGGAAATTGAATGTGGGGAGAATGGGAACCTGCACCAGGGAGGGGGGGGAGCTGAAATGGGGGAATGGTCAAATAAAGGGGTCTATTAAAAAATGAATATGTTACGGTACATCACCTAGTTACAAAAGGAGCCACAAATATGAAAAAAGATACATGAACCCTAGTTCTTGGATTGGGACTACAGCCATTTGTATAAACTTATGGTGTTCAATATATAAATGGAGAAATAATTATATGTTAAATGTACATGTTTTCTAGCCCTGTCAACTGAGAGGCCTGGGAACAACAGTACCTCAATAACAATGCACATGCCTAATGTCAGACCATGGCTTCTAAATACCATTCTTCACTAAAAGCAACCAAGACTTTCTGGAGAAATGACTGGGGCAGAGAAAGTGCATGATGGAACTGAAACATCTTGCCCTAGAAAGCAAGGAAATGCTTAAAGAATACACAGACTTGTCAAAAGTATACAGAAGTCATCTTAAAGGAACCCCAATGGTCAGAACTGGGTCAATTTAAGCATCAAAATAATCATAGCAACAGATCATTATTCAGAGAATAAAATAGGAAGCTGTCATATAAATAAGTAAATCTTAAAGTTTGATGAAGGTTACAAAGTACCTTCTATAAAATGCTTATTAATTATAAAAAGTAAAAGAGCAACTTTTTGTTGGAGAAGATATTATGTTACTCAAATAATTAAAGTGAACATCATCAGTTAATGAACAAATTGAAATATATCCATTATGGTAGGCTGCAATAGGACATAGGATCACGTCTGCAGATTACATTATCTGAAAATAATCATGAGGAAACACTGAACAAATCCAAATTGAGGAAAATTCAAATATCCATTATAAAATAACTCTTCAAAAGTGTCTCACTCATGAAAATCAAGAAATGACTGAGAAACTCTTCCAGACCAAGGAAAACTAAATGCAATGTATGATTATAAACTGGTTTCTTTTGCTATAATTTTGCTGTAAATGAATGAGACAACTGGTGAAACTTGAATGGGGTCTGAGGATTGGATGGTAGTAATATATTAATTTTAATTTATCCATTTGATTGCTATTTTGTGGCTATGCAGAAAAATGTTCTTTTTTTAAAGAAAATATACACTTGTTTTTAGAAAATATTGGGAGATAAGAGGAATCTCAGGGGGCAAAGTACTCTCAAAACTGATAAGTAAAAAAGTTCTTTTTACATACTTGCAAATTTTCTGTAAATGTGTGAAGGAAAAAAAGGATAATGTGCCACAAGGCCCCGAGTTTTCTTGCTCCTTCAGATTAGATTAAACGCCAATCCTAAATTCAAGTGGTCCAACTTGTTTAGAACTGTATCATAACCTGTTTGATACACACTTGCCTACATGATTAACAGTGGCTGAAAGTCAAAGTATTATAATTAATATCATCATGATATTGTTGTCTATCATCACCAAAGCTTTGTTTTGCTAAATAACTTTACTGAAATTTAATTCACATGCCCTAAAATCCACCTATTCAAAGTACATGTGCATAGTTTATTGATTTTTAGTACAGTCACAGAATTGAGCCACCATCATTATAATCGAATTACAGAGCATGTTCATCAGCCTTTCTCTAAAATCCCACATTTACTACCCTTAGTAATCTTATTTTTAAAATGTATTTCATTTTCTATGGTACACGATGTGTTGAAATATATAGTGGATAGTCAATAAATATTTGATAATACAATCAATTGCCAACCGATTGGTATTATAGTAATTTGACTGACATCTTTACGGCTGTTTCTTATTTGCTACTTTCTATGTTTTTATTAAAAACAAAGTGGTCCTCAAGCATTATGTTCCTAAACTAAATAAAGCTTTCAGCTTCTTGAAAGTTATTTTCTAAAATCTATGGAAGTAATATTATTTTTACTGTGGTTTAATAGAATATGGATGAAGAGCTAATATTATATGAATGTATTTTGGAAAGTGTTGAGGTCACTTTAACACAGGTGATAATAATCAGCATACTTGAACTTACAACCTTTGACACATTGACGACCTATCATCAATTTCTATGATGATAGACTATACAAAATTCTTCAAGTGCAGGATAACTTTATTACATGGTTGAGTTGAAGACAAATATATAAAAGAAGATATTCCTTCAAACATAACCTTATGACCAGAAAGCAGTAGAAGCACAGATAATGAGTAACCATACAATTACTTTTTTTTAATAAACTATATTTTATTTTCACTGAAGACTTGCATCAAAGACCTTCTTTTCATGATCAATTCAGTATAGAACTCCTAAAAATGGTCAAATTATTGTTTTGTGTAATGATGAAAAATGTTTAAGCCTCTTCTTTAAAAACCTTCCTAAAATTTTACTACTTATAAAAGTAAATGGATATAATCATTTATATCATTGCATTTTTCCAAATACTACTTATTCTAAACATTTGGCAGTAACAAGTCTGTCAAAGAACTGGATCAGCTTGCCCACCAAAATAGGTTCTACCTCTAGAAAGAATGATTTTCTTCTCAAACTGAAGATAAAAACCTGAATTATATTTTTGGAAGTAGAGCTTTTTTCTGTGTGTATGTTTTTACTTATTAAAGTTAAACTTATTAAACAGAGTGTATAAAAATCTCAGTTATCAAAAATCTGTTTTGAATGAAGAACTGCAAAATACTGAAGCTAATTAACAAAAAACGAAACCAAAAAATTACATTCTTTTTATAAAATTTTCAATACTTCTCCTTTATCAAAAGAGTTCCTAAACTATGTATAGAGCATCTATGGCTCTACAACTTTTTTTCCTAGTCTAAAGCAGCCAGTGTAGAGAGAAGGCAGAACGCTGATAAAATGCCACAAGGGAAGTTAATTTAGATATATACTGTTACACTTACTGCTTTAGATATGTAAAATGGCAATATTCTCAACAGAAGATTTAGATGCTACACCTAATATATGTTGATAGTGTAGTGATTGCCCAATTTAAGAATTCATTTCAGGGGCCAGTGACACAGTGATTACAGCTATTGTAGAACTCAGATTATAGTTGAATGATACATTTAATTCTAACAACATAAAAAGAAAATGAGTGCAGTTCTCTGGACTCCATAGTATACAAAAGAAAGGTGGACACTGTTCTGCTAAAAACTCTGTAGAAAAGAATAATAGCTAACTTCAACTAGTTGAGGATGAAGGACACTTGCAAATAAGCAGCAGTTCCAATGATGGTAAAGTTTCATTTGCATAACCTCTGATTATTCATTTTGATTGTATATGAAATGATTGGGCACATTATCAAAACAAAATGAGATCATCTGTGAAGCAGTATGCTTGCTGAAGTATTTGGAATAAATAAAAATGGAAATCATGGCTTATACATGTGATAACCCTAAGCAAAGCAAAGTCATTCTGAGGATTGGACCATAGAACAAAGAGACTGTCAAGATAAGCCTGAGCGTTCCTGTTATTTGGGTAACAAATATTGGAAACTCTATAACCACTTAAGTTTGTTTCAGAAATGAAATAAATCATCTGCTATTTGCTCCAGTTATTTTGAATGCTGAAAGGTTAATTATTTTCAGTAAAATTAGATTGCCTCGATCAGTTGATTCTAACCTAAGTCAAGAGTGAAGACTGTCCTTTTAAAGGAACTGGGAAAGTATCCAAAATTCTGGTAAGAGTATGCCAAACTATGGAACAAAAGTTGGGAGGGGATGGGATGTTGGAATGAAATAGATAGAGGTAAGATAAGTCATCAAGGTAGAGACAAGTTGATTGGCTTAAGAATAAGTTTTGAGTTGCTCTGGAATAGGTGTAGAAACTCATTTGCACAAAGAATGCCAGATATCTTGGTCTGTTGTTTTATCTATAATAAGTGATAAATTATGTTTTATTGCAATAAAACAATTTTTAAAAGTAAGGGAACTGGCCAGGCTCGGTGGCTCAGCCTGTTATCCCAGTACTTTGGGAGGCTGAGGCGAGGGATTGCCTGAGCCCGCAGGTTGGAGACCCACCCGGGCAACTTGGCGAGGATCTCATCTCTACAATAAATCAAAAATTAGCCGGGCGTGGTAGTGCGCTCCTGCAGTTCTGGCTACTTGGAAGGCTGAGGCGGAAGGCTCGCCGGAGCCCAGCAGGTCGAGGCT
>NW_007249291.1:142743-186772 GCF_000164805.1 Carlito syrichta | reverse complement strand
CAGGTCGAGGCTGCGGTGGCCGGGAGCGGCCACTGCACTCCAGTCTGGGCAACAGAGTGAGACTCCAACTCAAAATAAAAAAAAAAAAAAAAAAGTAAAGGAATTACTGACAAAGAAGGTAGAATAGTGGTTACCTTTGAGAAGAACACATAGGGAGCTTATTTCCTTTTCTTTTTTTGAGTTGGAGTCTCACTCTGTCGTCCAGGCTGGAGTGCAGTGGCATGCTCATGGCCATGACCTGCTGGGCTCAGGTGATCCTTCTGCCTCAGCCTTCCATGTAGCTGGAACTACAGGCAGGCGCCACCACACCCAGCTAATTTTTTTTTTTTTAATTGTAGAGATGAGGAGGTCTTGCCAAGTTGCCCAAGCTGGTCTCAAACCCATGGGTTCAGGCAGTCCTGTCACCTCGGCCTCCCAAAGTGCCGGGATTATAGGCGTGAGTCACCACATCTGATCCGCTTATTTCTTAACCTGAATGATGGTTAGAGAGCTATTTGTTCTAAACTGTACATATGTATTTTGTACACTGTCCTGTATGCATGATATGGTTCACAAATAAAAATAAGAAAAAGAGGAAGTACAATTTAAAGGGTCTGCAAGTCTTCACTGAGAAGGTAACATTTGAGCAAAGACTTGAAGTAGGTAAGGAAATAAGCTATGCAGATTTCTGGGAGAAAAAATTTCTAGCAAAAGGAATCAGGATACCAAAAGGCCTTGAGACAAGAATATGCCATAATATAGTTTTCTTAACATTACCATTGCCATTAGGCAGATTCTAATTACCCTTGTCAGATTCTTAGTTTTCATTGATGGTTTTGACTCCTCTGGGTTATTTCATGCAAATTTTATAAAAACTGTATTGGTTTGGGAGATGACAGAACAAGAGAAAATGTGTCCAGTTCAAAATACCCCTACTATTACTTTTAAAAAATATTAATGAAACTTCTACATGAAGTAAGTGTGAAGTGAAAAACTGAAGAGTAAAGAAAACAGATGTTTTTAATTTTTTTTTACTTTATGTTTATTAAAGCAGTAAAAGACAGAAAAAAGAAAATCAAGTTAGAATAGCAAATGAAATAACTTAAGCATGGAATTTTAAAAAACAATTTACGTTAGATCTCTCTGACTAATATATTCAGTTAAACTAACATACTGAGTTTAAAAAGTTAAGAAAATAAAAGTCAAGTTTCAAGTTTATACAACTAAATGAGACAGAGTATTTCATTTTTCTTCCTCTCTCAACTCTTACCCAAATTTGAAAAATATTCCTCTGGTTGGATATAAACTTATTGTTTGATCACTGCTTAAGAACAGATATTAAATAAGCAGAAATCCCATCATAAGAGAAAGGCCTGCAGAGGCCTCGGGGATTTGGAGGAAAGACTTAGGACATGAGCCTTTTGATATCTGAGAGACGGCCGCTGTATCAGGGTCAGAACCTCCCTGTGGCAATTTTGAGGGACAGAAACTGTGGGTGGAAGTTACAATGAGTGAGAAAATTCAAAGTAAGGAGATTCTTTCAAACAATATATATTTTTTTCTTTTTAAACTAACCAGCCTGTTTTGGGCTCACTGCATTCATCGTTACGTAGAGGCTGGATGACCACTGTCAGATTTTCCTGTTCTGGGGGGATGAACAGGGTCAATGATGTCTCAAATCACTTATTATACGGTCCCAACTTGATTTGGAAAACACACAAAGACACACAAACACAAAATAAAATGTGTTTTGAAAAAATGGAAGCATAGAGATAGTGTTTAATGGAATAAAATATCTTTTTTCTCTGGTTAACAACAAAAAAAGTTTATGCTACATTTTAAACAAGTTCTACTTATTCTTTGTCTCTTGTGTAATTAATACCTTTAATCCTTCTTCTGAATTAACCTTCAATCATTGCTAATTTAAAAAATAACCTCTTGTTTGTGTATATATGTTCGATACCCTTTTCCAGAATTTAATCCTCAATTGTGTGGCATCATTTAAGCTGCTTGATCATAATAGCAGACTTACATTTGTTTTGACTTTTACTTTGAGGTAAAATTTTCTAATAGTCCTAGACATTTTGCCCTGGCTTACAAGGGAGAGGGTCCTGAATAAAGTAAATGACTAAGATTGGACAAGAGGAATGACAGGAAAATACAGGGTAGGGTGAGAATATTTAAAAATAGAAAGAATGACAAAGACATTTTCCCCAGTTAATTCATTAATTCTTCCGGCATACTTTCTCTATTTTTGGAAACTTTGACCTTAACTAATATTTAGCTCTTCCAAGGCAACTACTATGCACAACCCCTGCAGTTGAACCCTTTTGGCACTGGTGACTGGTGTTCTGGGAGGAGCGCTGGGTGCTATTATCACCAGCACCATCAAGCACACTATAATTTGTGTTGTGTACACCCATTTTGAAATGTGTCAGGAGATGTAGTGATGCAGGCTTTTTTATTTTTCTTGACAGCAGATTTAAAAATTTTTAGATATTTAGAATATCAACTTTCCCAACAAGTTTTATTTTCTTGTTACTTGAGAGCTAAATTGCTTGATTTGTCAGATAAAACAAATTTTCCTATTTCCACCCTTTCTCATTTACATGGAGTAACTAGTTGGGTAATGAGGAACAAACAGCCCAATCAGAAGCTTAATAGGGAAAAAACCTACAGGAATTTGAACAACAAAACCTGCTAACCACAAGAAGCTTTCTTCTAAAGGTGAATTCACTGAAACATTTGACTGAAGTTACTTGAAGAACTGATCAGGTGCAGTTGAAAAAGCACCAAAAACAAGTGATAATTCCCCTAGAACACTTTATTTTACAACATGTGAAAAATGGATACTTATAACACATTATCATCAAAAGTCACTCTTAAGAAGAGATTTCATAATATGTTATTTCTAAGAATGAAAGAACTCTGAAGATGACAGGGTTCCTGACATGGATATAAATTCATGTGTGGTTTTTTTTCCTTTGGCAGGTTATTATTGGCAGTAGGAAAACTGCCCCAATCGCACCCTTTGCTATAGTTAGAAAGGCTTCTGACAGCCCTCTTGTAGAAAGTTGCTTACAGATTTAGGTAGGTTTAGTTCATGATTTGTTTTTCTGCCTGCCGTTCTAATATTGCCAAATGCATTAATTCTTGTCACTTTCCAGAAACTGATTTTCTGCCCAATAGACACTGGTACCATTTTGGTTGGTACAGTTTTCATTCTTGTAATTAGTTGTGGGTACCAATAATTGCTTTTCTAATTACCTGCTTGAGAATGCCAATTATCTCCTTGCCCCCACAAAACCATATGCAATTGGTTAATTAGACCTTCAAGTAGGCAACTGGAAATATAATTAGCCATTTGAGAGGAACAATTAGTTGTACCATCAATTGTGTACCCATAAAGGAAGGAAACTTTGGTTTAATCTGTAATTTATAAAGTAAAATAAAAACCAAACAGAATTTGAGGCTTTATAAAGAAATACGAATGTTTACAGAGGAAGGAAATCTGAAATACACTGTTCAGGTTAGGGAAGATGTGCCTGTTTTTAAAGTTCATCACTGAAATAGTTTCCCAATTTAAAAGTCAATTCTATGGAGACATTCAGAGTTAATTTGATAGTTTAGGTATTACACTTAAGAACAAATGGAAGGGATGTTACTCAAAACTCAGTATCAACTCAGAGGCTGTGCTTACTACATAGAACCACTGAGAAACATAACTATTACATATAAATCCAGCAAGTTATTTTATATTTTTGTTAGAAGTATGGTGTATCTCACATCTTCTAAGGAAAAATGTTGTGTACCTGTATAAGTTTCCTGAGGCTGCTGTAACAGATTATTACAAGCCTAGTGACTTAACACAATATAAATTTATTTTCTAGCCAGGCTCAGTGGCTCAGCCTGTAATCCCGCGCCTTTGGGAGGCTGAGGTGAGTGGATTGCCTGAGCCTGCGGGTTCGAGACCCGCCTGGGCAGGCGAAACCTCATCTCTACAATAAATCAAAAAATTAGCCGGGCGTGGTAGCACGTGACTGTAATTCCGGCTATTCGGAAGGCTGAGGCAGAAGGATCGCCGGAGCCCAGCAGGTCGAGGCTGCAGTGGCCAGCAGCGACCACCGCACTCCAGTCTGGGCGACAGAGTGAGATTCCAACTCAAAAAAAAGAAATTTATTTTCTCACAATTCTGGAGGGCAGAGATTTGAAGTCAGTTTCACTGGGCCGAAATAAATGTGTTCACGGAAACTCTCTAGGGGAGAATCTGTGCTTTGCCTCTTCCAGCTTCTGGCATTCTTTGGCTTATGTCTGTATTGCTGCAGTCTCTGCCCCCATGGTCACACTGCCTTTTTCTGTGTTTCTGTTGTCAAACCTTCCCCTACCTCTTATAAGGATGCTGGTTATTGCATTGAGGGTCTACCCAGATAACCTAGGATAATCTCCCATCTCAAGATACTTAACCCAATCACATGTGCAAAGGCCCTTTAAGTAAATAAAGTAACATTCACAGGACTCAGGCATAGGGGGATGAGGTGGTGGGGAGGCTTTTTTAGTCAACAAAACCCAAATATTTTCTACAGGAATGTCAAGAAGTAACATTCTAATACAGCTTATAACTTGTAGGAGATGAAATTTATTTTTAAAAATTATTTTATTTTAAAAATGGGGGATACAATTCAGGGTTAGGCATACAAACAATTCCTAGTACACGCATCACAACGAAGATAAGACAAGTAAAATCTTACAAGTATATGATGAAAGAAAGGGTTGCACTAAAACAAAAAGGGTATTGTTTCATAGGTTTCAAAAGATAAAATAGACATGTTTTTTAAAGAGTCAAGCAAGTAAAGAATAACACTCCTGGAATTACCTCATCAAGTGAAATAATTAAAGCTATGAGCACCAGTCTTAGTAGCCCAAATGGGTAAAACTCAGCTAAATATTGATGTTGCAAATCTCCACTCTCAAGAGTGTAGAAAATATAGTGAATTTACAGTCTTTGATATCAGTTTTTTTCTTAAAGAATGACCTTCAATTACAAGCAAGGTATAAGACTATTGAACAGAAAGACAATTCCAAAATCACTAGCAGCTTACACATTGACTATGCCATTGATTGATATGTTAAAGTAACAAATCCCAGGCTGAGCATCCATGACAGATCAAGTATTAAATATCAATTCACAGAATCGGTTAAAGAACCCTTGATATTTTCAACTTGTATAAGTAATTAACTATAAACAAAAACAAAGATTATTATTTAACCACAGTCAGTAATAGGCAGACATATTAATCCAATGAACTAAAAACAACGTGTTGCTGTTTTTGACCTCATCTTGGCAAAATTCCTATCTCCAGATAAACCTAATGTTCAGATTTCTCAAGGTGCTGTCATTAGTCTATCTGTCAGATTAGAGGTTTAACATCTTATACCGCTTGAAAAAAATAGGGTATTTCTCATGTGACCCACAGACAGTAGTTCGAATAAACTAACATCATAGTGACGTAATATTAGTGTTGTCAACTAAAAGAGACAATAAGAGAGAATTAGAGGTCTATAAGAACTTGGTTGAATAGTGTTCCTCCAAAATTCATGTCTATGTAGAGCTTCGGAATATGACCTTACTTGGAAATAGAATCTTTGCAGATATAATTAGCTAAGAGAAGATTATATTGTATTAGGATAAGGCTTAAATCCAATGACTTGTATCTTTCTAAGAAGGCCATATGTCTAAGAAGACACATGGGGAAGAAGAGCATGTGATGAGGCAGCCAGAGACAGAAGTAGTGTAACAACAAGCCAAGGAATGCTAAGGATTGCCAGGAACCACCGGAAGGTAGAAAGAGACAATAATTCTTCCTTAGAGCCTTTAGAGGGAACATGACTGACACCTAGATTTAAGACTTTTGGCCTCCAGAACTGTGAACGTATAAATTTATTTTATTTTATTTTATTATTATTGAATCAGTCTCACTCTGTTGTCTAGGCTGGAGTACAGCTGCACAATCATGGCTATCACAGCCTCGACGTGCTGGGCTCAGGCGATTCTTCTACCTCAGTCTTCCAAGTAGCTGGGAATACAGGTGTACGCCACCACACTCAGTTAATATTTTAAAAAATTTTATTGTAGAGGCAAGGTCTCACCATGTCTTCCAGGACGGTCTCGAACTCCTGGGATCAGGCAATACTTTTGCCATGGCCTCCCAAAGTGCTAGGATTACAGGTATAAGCCACCCTGCCCAGCTTGTCTTGTTTTAAATGACCTGGCCTGTGCTAACTGATTATGGCAGTCCTAAAAAACTAACGCAGATCTTGGTACGAAAGGAATAATGCCTAAAGATCTGCAAATGGCTTTGGAATTGAGTAATGGGTAGGGGATGGAAAAATTCTGAGGCACATGATAGAAAAAGCATATATGCCTTGAAAAGAATGTTGGTAGAAATATAAATGTCAAAGGTGATTCTGGTGAGCTTTCAGAAAGAAATGAAGAGAGCTATAGAGAAAGTTTCTGTCATCTTAAAGAGTACATATATTGACATGAACATAATGTTGCTAAGAATATGAACATTAAAAGGTGTCTCTGAAGGAGTCTCCTATGAAATGAAGACTAAACTGGAGGAAAGGCAGTACTTGTTATCAAGTGGTAGGAATGCGTTCAACCTGGTTGTGTTGGGTGAAAGGTAGAACATAAAAGATGAACTTAGATAATTAGTTGAGGGGATTTACAAGCGAAGTATGAAAGATGTGGCCTGTTTTCTTCTTGGTACTTGTAGTAAAATATGGAACAAAGGGATAAACTGAAACACAGACTGTTAAGCAAAACGGAATCATTATTTTATAATTTGGGAAATTCTCAACCTGTCTGGATGGCAAAAGATGAGAAAGCATGCTCTGGAGAGAACAAAAAGGTTGTAGCTGGACAACATTCTGTTGAGGAAATTAGGTGTGTGACTCATGAATCCAATCAATTAATCTCAGTGGAAGCCAGCAATAGACATGTGGTTGTCTGTAAAAGTTTGTGGAGGACTCTCCTGTATCACAAAATAGATGCCCATGAATTAGTTGCATGGGGAACCAACAAGACTTTTGAGAATTTTATTTCAACAGGAACACTGCTTGCTTGGACTGAAGGAGGCAAAGAATAGAGAAAATGAAGGAAGAATGACTTCAAGGGTGGAACCATGAATGAAGAGGCTGTAGAGGGTGGTATGCACTATCAAGGGTCACAAGGTAGACCACCAAGACAAACAGAATTATTCCTAAGCCTTGAAACCTAATGGAAGCTGCTCTGCTGGGTTTCGGACTTGCTTTGGAAGAGTGATCCCTTTATTCCTTTCATTTGGTCCCTTTTGGAATGGGATTATCTATCCTATGTCTGTCTCATCATTGTATTTTGAAAGCAGATCATTTGTCTTTTAGTTTCACAGAACAGATCCCCAGATGGAGAGGAATTTTGCCCTAGGATACATGACACCCTCATAGTCTCATCGATACCTGATTTAGATTATGGGATTTAAAACTTTTTGAAATTAAACAAAATAGTTTATTTTATTTTAAAGATGTGAGATATGATTCAGGGTTAGGTACATAACTGGTCATCATACAGGTAAAGTTTGGTACTCTTATTAAAACTTTTTGACTTTTTAGTTGAGAATTTGGATTTAGAGTTAATTCTGAAATAGGTTAAGACTTTGAAGGATGCTGAGATAGGGAAAATGTATTTTTCACATGGGATAGCTGTGAACTTTGGGAGTTCAGAGGGCACCTATGCTGGGTTGAATAGCATCCCTCCAAAATTCATATCCACCCAAAATGTGGCCTTACTTGGAAAGAGGTCCTTTGCAGATATAAGTAGTTAAAATGAGGTCATACTAGATTAGAATGGGCTTTATTAAATCCAATGACTGGTGTCTTTATAAGAAGGTTATGTGAGAACACACAGGGAAGAAAGCCATGTTAGGACCGAGGCAGAAATTGGAATGGTACAACCATAAGCTAAGGAACGCCAAGGATAACCAGCAACCACCAGAAGCTGGGAGAGAGTCATGGAATGGTTTCTCCCTCAGAATTTCCAAGAAAACCCAACTCTGATGATGTCTTAATTTTGGACTTCTGGTTTCTAAACCTGGGAGAGAATAAATTTCTGTATAGTATAAAGTCACCAAGTTTGTGATAATTTGTTATAGCTGCCCTTGGAAACGAATACAGAATCTATCTTGCAACTTACACATATCTTACTCATTCACTACCTCTCAGTTTAGGACCATCTCCTGCAAGAAGTCTTTTTTGATTCCACCATTCCATGCACCTGGGGCATACCTCTATTACAGAACTTGTTCTGTAATAAGTTCTTTCACTGCCACTGACATTGTTTCACTATATCACTATATGTTATTCTCCCACAATAGTCTACAGATTTGAAGGCAAGACACGAGTCTTTTCCTATTTATATCCACAGCATCTAGGACTTTGCCTGAACACACAAAAAATCTTAACAATCCTAAGAACTAATGGCACCGTGTGTAGTAATTATATAGTATCTTTTAAGTTTTACAACATTACATTAGGTATATTATTCCAATTTTACAGAAAAGGAAACTAATATTCAGAGACGTTTATCTCTTGCTTTAGCTCACAAAACAAAAAAGTGACAAAGCTAGAGTTCTAACTCTAAATCACTATACCTCTTTCTCACTACTATCTAAATTAAGCAATTCCCACTTACCACCTGTAATTCACTTACAAAAATCAGGTAAAGAATAACTGCTCCATGAGCCTAAATGAAATTGTATTTGAATGTTAAAACCCAAAGGTTATCTTGGTAATATCTTACATTTGAAGGCACTTTGCAATTTATACATATTTTAACATTTATTATCATACTTATTAGTCACAACAAACTCTTAGTAATTATTGCTCTATTTTTCAAAATGAGTCTGCTGAGGTGAACGGAGGTTAACTAATAAGTTCACGGTTATTTAGCTAGAGGTCTAAGGAACCTAAATCTTTACCTCCGTCTCTAAACCTGAACTCTTCTTATTTGGTCATGATTGAGCTCCATATCCACACACATTTTTATCAGTTCAATTTAGAACTTTAAAAGCATTTTTAAAATCTTTATTTCATGTCCTTACACATACTTAAACACATGTGTGTGTATACATGTATGTGTTTGGTATCTTACAGGTAATGTGCATCCATAGTCTCTCATTTTTCATCCTGCTCATTAACTATCAAGAAGGGCTAACAGTTCACCTCACCTCTACAGAATAATTAGACTTCAAACATGCACTATTAATTATATTCATTGTCTGAGGTTTAGGAAAAAATAAATACATGCTGACTAATACCTACCAGATCACTGGGCACTTTTCATACCCTTAAATGGAATATCTAAAATTTGGAGACTTTGGTTATAAGAGGGCAAGTCATGTGTACTGATTAATAAAATGCCTTTAACAAATATATTTGATCAATTCACATGCCAGCACTCTCCAGAATCTTTCATATATACTGTACATTTAAAAAATAATATGTGGCAAAAATATTTGTCCCAAGAGTATGCTCCTAGAAACCCTTTTACATAGTTATAATCTTATATTTTTATGACTGCTGCTATGTTAAAAGTCACCATTCAGGACATTTCACTGCCAAGGGTTATTATTAACTTACAGATTGAAAATCTCAAGGTCAGAGGTAAAATGATTTTCCTAAAAGGCCTAATAGCGTGAGCAACAGAATCAGGAATATAACAGACTTCCAATTTTCAAGCACTGAAGAGTCTTGCCATAGGATAAGCACAGTCATTTTACAGTTGGCCTACTAAAGTCAGGTGAAAATACTTAACTTAATGACCAGGTAAATAGAATTATAGGATATAAGGAGGTCATGTCAACAATGAACAAAATGGCAAATTGTGATGATATCAACATTTCTTCTTTTTACCATAATTATTTAACTGCAGCAAAGTCAATATTAGGGATAAAATAATGTTAATTGACCCTAAAGGAGTGATCATTAGAGACTATCATACTGATCTATCACAGAAACAAAGAACTGAATACCACATGTTTTCACTCATAAGTGGATCCTGAATATTTATCATAATACTATAAGAAAGGGATTGGCAGTAGTGGGACACTGCCAGGGGAGAGAAGGAGGAAGGGGGAACACAACATCCATAAGAGTACCTGATACCAAATCAGGCAAAGTGAGGACCAATGGGGTGTCCAAACTTCACCTGTATTATGATCACCTTCAGACAAAATCCTGAATTATATCCCACATCTTTTAAAATAAAAAAATAGACTTTGATGTGTCTGCTGTAAGTATCTAAGGAACTTGGTTAAATAAACCATGAAATTGAAGTGGTTCAGTTTTGAAGTAGGTAATCTGCTAAAGAGCTTGCCTGCTTCAAATTAAATAGTGTTTACTGGGTCAAGAACACCCAGATTCTGTGGCATATGGTCTTCTTACATACCACTTTGTCTGAGTTAAATTAGTATAAAGACAACCAACTTTTTTTTTTTTGAGTCAGAGTCTCGCTCTGTTGCTTAGGCTGGAGTGCACTGGCATGCTCTGCTACCTCAGCCTCAACCTGCTGGGCTCAGGCGATCCTTCCGCTTCAGCCTTCCAAGTAGCATGCACCACAGGCGTGCACTACCATGCCTGGCTTATTTTTTGATTTATTGTAGAGACAAGGTCTCGCCAAGTTGCCCAGGCTGGTCTCAAACCCCTGAGCACAGTCAATCCTCTCGCCTGGGCCTCCCAAAGTGCTGGGATTACAGGCTTGAGTACCGTTTCCTGCAACAATCAACTTTTAAAATTCAGACAATTGCAGCCCTTCCACTTTCTAAAGCAAAATGATATTAATTCTTTCTTTAACCCGTCTTGGATTCATGGATCATTGTTTGGCACAAATACGCTAAATTATCTAAATACGTTCGTGGATCAACAGGAATTATCATTTAGGGCAGAAAGAAAACAGAATGAAAAGTGATATAGGTAAGAGTTGATACTAACTGACCACAATTACCCAACCTGGCAGCTATGAGCCGGTCGAGAAAGATTGTTACTTTTTTTTAAAAAATGGGTAGGTTGTTATTGAAATATAACATCACAGAAAACTACAAAAATGCTAAATGTATAGTTTGATGAATTTTCATAAAGTGAATAACTATGTAACCATCACCTATATTGAGGGGGGAAAAAACATTTTCATCATCTAAGAAACTTGCCTTATATCCTTTTCCAGGCTCTATCCCACCTCCACTTCCACCCCATGAGTAACTATAGATTGGTTTTACCTGTTACTAGCTTGATGTAAGTGGGATACTCTTTTACTGTCTGGCTTCTTTTGTTCAACATTATGTTTGTGAGATTCATCTATGTGATTGCATGTAGTTGTGAGTTGTTGGAATATACCACAATTTATCTATTCCAATCTTGATTGATTTTTGGCTATCATGCATAGTACTGCCATAAACAATCCTGTATATCTTTTTTGGTAGGCACTTGTACTCATTTCTGTTGGGCTTATATTGAGGAAGAGAATTGCTTGATCATAGGATATATATATGCTTAGCTTCAGAATATATAGCCAAACAGTTTTTAAAATGGTTTTAAGAATTGACACTTCCAAAAGCAATGTGTGAGAGTTACGGTTGTTTCATACCCTTGCCACAATTTGGTGATGCCTGTCTTTAATTTTAGCCATTCATGTGGATATGTAATGGCACTGTATTATGGTTTTTTGTTTTGTTTTGTTTTTCCCTGATGACTAACACCACCTTTGTATGTGTTTATTGACCATTTGTATATCCTCTTGTGAAGTGCCTCTTCAATTGTTTTGCTCCTTTTTCTATCAGTTGACTACATCTTTTAAAAAAAATTAATTTGGAGGCAATCGTGTGTGTGAGTGTATGTGTGTGGATATATATGTATATTTAGTACTTTGTTAGATATTTATGTAATAAATGCTTTGTCTTTATCTATGTGTTTACTTTCTCACTCTCATAGCATTTTCATAAAAAACAATTTTTAACATTAATATAGTATAATATGTCAAATTTTCCAATGTAGTTACCAATTTTGTGTCATTTTAAAAGAATCATTAACTATTTCTAGGTCATAAAGATATTCTCCTATATTTTCCTTTAAAAATTTTATTGCTGTATTTTTCACACTTTAGATCTACAGTCTGTTTGGATTTGATTTTTGTGTGTGGTTGAGATGGGGGTCACAATAATTCTTTTTTCTTTATGGATATTCAATTGATCCATCACCATTTATTGAAAAGGCCATTCTTTCTCTACTTCAATGCAATGTCACATTTGTCATATATTAGATTACACTACCCACTGTCTATTCAGGAGTACCCAATCTCCAGACCGTGGACTGGTACCAGTCTGTGGTCTGTTAGGAACTGGGCTGCACAGCAAGAGGTGAGTGGTAGGCTAGCGGAGCTCTGACTTGTGTCACATCAGCAGAGGCACTGGATTCTCATAGGAGCGCGAGCCCTGTTATGAACCATGCATGTGAGGGTTCTAGGTTACCACTCCTTATGAGACTCTAATGCCTGATGATACCCACCCTCCACCCTGTGAAAAATTGTCTTCCACAAAACCAGTCCCTGGTGCTAAAAACATTGGGGACCAGTCTATTTGGTATCCTTGCACCAATTCCACACTGTCCTAATTAATTCAGCCTTATAATAGATCTTGATATCCAGGAGTATAGTTTTATTTTTGGATATTCTTGGCCTTTAACATTTCTATAAATATTTCAAAATCAGTCCCACCAACCTGGCTGGGGTGGAGGAAGCACATCGCCAGGATATGGGCTTGACCCCACTCCATGCCAGAGTCCTTGTGCAGGGCAGGAAGGCCACAGGTAAAAAAGAAAAAGAACCACATGTCTTTTCTTGTCTACAGACCTTGTGAAATTTTGTACTATGGGCGTGCATTACCTAATCAAATATAAATACTTAAATAAAATGCTTATCAAATAAAATGGAGAAAAAATATTTTAGAATCAGTTTGCCAATTTTTTTTTTTTTTTTGAGTTGGAGTCTCACTCTGTCGCCCAGACTGGAGTGCAGTGGCACGCTCCCGGCCACCACAGCCTCAACCTGCTGAGCTCCAGCGATCTTTCCACCTCAACCTTCCAAGTAGCTGGAACTACAAGCGTGCACTACCACGCCCGGCTAATTTTTTTGATTTATTGTAGAGATGAGAACTCACCAAGTTGCCCAGGTGGATCTCGAACCCACTGGCTCAGGCAATTCACTCACCTCAACCTCCCAAAGCACGGGATTACAGGCTGAGCCACCGAGTCCAGCCCAGTTTGCCAATTTCTATAGAAATAACTCTTATGATTTGGATTTGGATTACACTGAATCCATTTTCAGTTTGAGAAGAATTGACACCATCATAATATTGAGTCTTCCGGTTCTTGGGCATGGATATCACTCCATTTACTAGGGCATCTTTGGTTCTTTCAATAATGGTTTTAGTTTTCAGTGTAGAGGTCTTCTACATTTTTTGTGATATATTTTTGCCTAGTATTTGATGGTTTTGATGCTTTGATAAGTGGTAAAATGTTTCAATTTTATACTGGTGTTGTCTGCCTTCTCAGTTTCACTCTAAAATTATAGCAGATTAGACTTGAAAGGTCCCTTACAGATTCAGAGAAAATATCTAGCAAGTGGCAGAAATACATTTGGAATACATGTTCTAAGGATAGAGCTTTGGACGGGCATATGAAAACACACACTGGAATTTAGTGAGATATTTGTTCAGTCTCAAGCCTTGCCTTAATTTTCTCACTTGTAATATGGGAATATTATAGTAACTAGACATAATTATGTCAATATCTAAGGCCACATATGTATAATAAATGGCAATTATTGTTGTATTACTATTATTATTCAGATTCTACAGGTGACACATTTTTCCAATATATTGTGCTATTAATTCAGATCCTTCCTTTGTGGTTACCTCCTCAGATATATTTTTATATATTATCTAGCACCACTTATTCAACTATTTATTATTATTATTATCATTATTATTATGTATAATTTATATCCTGGATGCCTCCCTAAATTTGAAGACGTTTCAAGTAGCAAACAATAAAACTCATATGTATACCAGGGCAAGTAAACATGAAATCTGAAAAAGAAGTCAATATCCATATAGATGAAGTGGGACAATTTACTGAGAGTTTAAGGTAAGATGATTAATGCATTTGATCATTAAATAAGGGTGTGAAATTTCTAGCAGCCAAGATCAAGAGGGATCTTCATTGCCAAACAAAAGGAAGCGTAACATTTCTTCAGAAAAAGTAATCATTGTTCAAGACAATGTATTCAATACTAGCTTTACGGACAATGTTGACTTTCATGTTTCATACCAATCCTGGAGGAAGGCTAAGATAAGTTATTCTATAAATAAACCATTGAAAGTGTTTCTTTAGGAAGCTAAATTCTAATGTGGTCAATGCAAACTATTTTATAAGATTTTTAAGTTATTTAGGAGGAGAGATTCAAGACGGCTGGCTTACAAGCAGCTTGTAAGCATCTCTGTCATGGAGAGGGTCTGAAATAGTGAGTAACTTTTAGCTTTTCAGGAGATCATCTGGAATACCACACTGAAGTTCATCAGAAAAATATCTGGGACCACAGCTGCCTAGACTCGCCCAGAATGGAACTGGGAGAGGATTTTCCATGAAAATCCATGAAGGGAATGAGTGGGTGTCTGAGAGAATTCCCTGGGGTTTCACCCACCTCCCATAGATCACTGCAACCCTAGTCACCAGAAAGCCCTCCTTGGTACCTTCCCTACAGCCTCCCAGGGTTCCAGCCAAATGCAGGAAGCCACCTGGAGTCTGGACAGAGGTACCATTTATGTCCACATGGAACCCAGCAGGCTCTAGCTCCCTGAGAGATTTGGCGTTGACTGCCACTACTTTGCCAGAAGAAGGACTCCTCCACCACCAGGACAGATACCACAGTCACTTCAGTGTCCCCTTCCTCTGCTGCTCCCCACTAAGGGCATTTCTTCTGTTTCAGAGGCAAGTTCTTCACCACACCTGCCCTGAGAACAATTGAATGCTGAAACTACAGCTTGATCTCAAGTGGCTGCTAGCTTGCAGAGGCAGTGTGGATAGGCCTTCCAAAGCTCCCGCCACCACTGTTTTTGCCCCTGCCACATGTGGGCTAGAGAAGGGACACACAGGCAGAGCACCTCAGTGACTCCTAGATAGGCAGTGCCCCTGCTGCCTGTGGCTTGTAGAGAGACCAGAGACACAGGGCAGTTTTGTACAGCCACAGGATGAATGCCACCAGACCTCAGTCCTCAAGGCTTCTGCCCAAGCAGAGAGAACCTGTCTCACCCACACCTGAATGCTTTGGTGGTGTGCTGCCAAGCTTCTCCCAGCCACTGCCACCACTTCCTCTGCCCCACCCACACACGAGCCGAAGAAAAGAATAACTCTGCAACGCTCATCCACTGCATAGGGGGAGAGATGGAGAGTATTCAGGTGTCCAGGACAGATGCCACAGACATTCATCCCCAAGGCTTCTGTCCAGATGGTGAGAAGCCACTCCACCCCTGCCTGAATACTTCAGCTGCATGTTACTGGGTTCCTTCCAGATGCTTCCACTGCTGCCTCTACCCTAACCACAGACCCCACCTCTCCCACATATGGTCCAGAGGAAACGAGTAGGGAAGACATCTCCACAGCTCCTGGTCAGTATCACAGGCTTCATCCAAGCCACCTGCTGTAGAAGAAGGGAGCAGAGAGATGGGTGGCTTCTGCATGTCTACAAGACCAATGCTGGATGCCCACCCTCATGCCTCCCTAACAGGTGGGGCCTCCTAGCACCGAGCAGCCACCTTGCCTAAACACTGCAGCTGCAGTTCAGCTTGCTCCTGAGGACACAACCTGTGGAGGTCACTGTTAGCACTCCCCTCCCCCATCGCTGCCACCGCTGGCTCTTGTCCCTCTTGCCTATGAGTTGGGAAGATAATGGAGAGTCAGGATACTAAACAAAGGCAATCAACTATATATAACATATGCTACATATATATTCATAAGGCCAAAAAAGAAGAAACTCTTAAAAAGTCTCATTCCAACAAAAGCAAATTAGAAAGTAATAAAAAAGCCGGGTGTGGTGGTTCAAGCCTGTAATCCCAGGACTTTGGAAGGCTGAGGCAAGAGGATTACCTGAGTTCAGGGGTTCGAGACCAGCATGGGCAACTTGGTAAGACCTCATCTCTACCTAAATCAAAAAATTAGCTGGGTGTGGTGTACGTGCCTGTAGTTCCAGCTTCTTGGAAGGCTGAGGCAGAAAGATTGCCTGAGCCCAGTAGGTCAAGGCTGTGGTGGCCATGAGCATGCCACTGCACTCCAGCCTGGGCAACAGAGTGAGACTCCAATTTAAAAAAAAAAGTAATAAAAAGAGAAGCATCTGCTTCCACAGATGAGAAGGAATCAAAGCAAGAACACTGGCAGTTCAAAATGTCAAAGTGTTTTGACTCCTACAAAGGATCCCACCAGATCCTGAGCAATGGATCTTAACTTGAATGAATTTTTCCAAATGACTGATGTAGAATGCAGAATATGGATGGTAATGAAAGTCAGTGAGATCCAAGGGAAAGTGGATAATCAAATCAAACAGGCCATGAAAACAGTTCATGAATTGAAAGCTGACATGGCCACCCGAAGAAAGAGCCAAACTGAACTTCTGAAATTCTAGAATTTGCTTCAAGAATTTAAAAACACAGTTGCAAGATTTAACAACAGATTTCCTCAGACAGAAAAAAGAATTTCAGAGTTTGAAGACCAATCCTTCAAATTAACCCAGGTACAGAAAAATAATTTTTAAAAATGGACAAAGTCTTCAAGAGATATAGGGTTATGTAAAAGACCAAATATATACTTGATCAGCATTCCTGGGAGAGAAGAAAATTAGAGCAACCTGGAACAAGCTTTTCAGTTTATAATCATATGAAACTTCCCCTATCTTGCCAGAAAGGTTGTTATGCAGATACAAGAAATTCAGAAAGCTCCAATGAGGTACTATACAAAATGACCATCAAGACACATAGGCATCAGACTATCCAAGGTTAGCATGAAATAAAAAAATCTTAAAAGCAGCTAGAGAGACACCCATCAGCATAGCAACAGACCCCTTAGTAGAAACCTCACAAGCCAGAAGAGATTGGGGGTTCATTTTTAGCATTCTTATAGAAAAGCAATGCTAGCCAATAATTTCTTACCCAGCCAAACTAAGCTTCATAAACAAAGAAGAATTAAGAAGAAATAACCTAAGTCAGAGCAGAACTAAACAAGCATTAAGGAAATCTGTCACCTCCAGGCCAGTCCTATAACAATGCTTAAGGGATTTATAAACTTGGGTATGAAAGAAGGATACTTCCTAACACAAAATCACATGTAAGCACATAGCTTAAAGACCACATAAATCAACCACAAAGCCGCGAACACAAAGCAATTTTTTAGCAACACTATGGCAGGAACAAATTCTCACATATCAATAACTAGTTTGAATGTTAATGGCCTAAATGCTCCACTTAAAAAGCACAGAGGGGCAAACTGGATTAAAAAAAACACGACCCATTCTTTGGCTGTCTTCCGGAGATCTGTCTCACTTCTGATGAAACTCACAGGCTCAAGGTAAAAGGATGGAGAAAGAGCTACCACATAAATGGAAAATAAAAAAAGAGCAAGGGTTGCTATTCCTATGTTAGATAAAACAGACTATAAGCCAAAAGAAGCAAAAAAGGACATGAAGGGCATTGCATAATGATAAAGGGCTCATATTTTGTATTTCAAGAAGAAATATCTATATGACACATATACACACCCAACATGGGAGCACCTAGATTTATAAAACCCTTGTTACTTAACATAACACAGGACATAGACAGTCACACAATAATAGTGGGGGACTTCAACACCATATTAACACTTTTAGACAGATAATTGAGACAGAAAAAGAACAGTTCCTAGGCTTAAATTTGACATTTGACCAATTAGATCTAGTAGACATCTAGAGAACACTTCAACCAACAACCATAGAATACACATTCTTATCCACACATGGAACACTTTTAAGTTAACCACATAGTCATTAATCAAGCTTGAAGAAAATTCTCAAAATCAAAATCAAATCAGGAATTTTCTCTGACCACAGGAGAATAAGAATAGAAATCAACACCAAAAGGAACTCTAAAAAAACACACACACATACATGGAAATTAAACAACTTGCTTATGAACGATTTTTGGGTAAATAACAAAAACAAGACAGAAATAAAATTATTTGTAACAAATGACAATAAAAAAACAACATGCCAGGCTCGGTGGCTCAGCCTATAATCCTGCGCTTTGGGAGGCCGAGGTGAGTGAATTGCCTGAGCCCGTGGGTTCGAGACCCGCCTGGGCAACTTGGCGAGACTTCATCTCTACAATAAATCAAAAAATTAGCTGGGCGTGGTAGCGCGCACCTGTAGTTCCAGCTACTTGGAAGGCTGAGGGGGAAGGATCGCCGGAGCCCAGTAGGTCGAGGCTGCGATGGCCGGGAGCGGCCACTGCACTCCAGTCTGGGTGACAGAGTGAGACTCCAACTCAAAAAGAAACAACATAAAATTTCTGGGATACCACAGAGAATGAACTTAGTTGCTCATCAACAGTGGACCGAATAAGGAAAACGTGGCTACACTCAGGAAAAAAAGAACAAAACATATCATTTGCAGCAATACCACATGGATGCAATGGGAGGCCATCACTCTAAGTAAATTATTACAGAACCAGAAAATTGAATATTGCATGTTCTCACTTATAAATGGGAGCTAGACACAGGGTACACATGGGCATGAAGACGTCAAGAGACACTGAGGACTCTGAAGCGGGGGAGGAAAGAAGGGAGGTAAGGGTTGAAAAGCGATTGGCTACAATGCTCATCACCTGGGTGACAGGTTCACTAGAAGTCCAAACCTCACCATCATGCAATATACCTATGTAACAAACTCACAAATGCACCTCTTAATCTAAAATTTTAAAAATTGGGAACTGAAGCTCCCTCCAGCTGGGCTCACCTCAAAAAAGAAAAAAAAAGTAATATAGGTGTACAAATAATTAGTAATTAAGTTGCAGTGCTAGAATTTAGAAAAAAAAATTGTAAATGTATTTACAATCCTTTTAATATTTAGCTTTCAAGTACCAATGATCTCAATTGTTTTTTTGTCAGGATCTGAAAGGAAGGCAATTCAAGATGAAGATTTCTCATAGGTGCCCTTGATTGTACATATTCGGAGTGTTGCTTGGATTAAGAGCCATATGCTTCAGAGAACAGATATGTGGGTGATATTGTAGATAATTATAAATATTAACTCCCTTAGCTGTAGAAGCGTTCCACTAGCCTTAATTAACACCTTGAAGCAGATGACTCCCCGACCTAGATTTCTGCTGTAACTTCCCAGTTGAGCTACATTTATCTCACATTTCCAATAGGGCATTATCACTTCGTCAGTTCCCCATAACTCACATTTAATGTATACAAAACCAAACTTATTCCAAGTCTGCTCTTTTATCTTTCTGATTTTCATTTCTATTAGAAGCACCCTCAAATCCCCAGGTGCTAAGCTTGAAACTGAGAGACTTCTTTAATTACTTCCATTCCCATGCAATAGCCTACCAAGGCAGGGGACAGTGGGAGCAATCTGCCCCTAGTGCAGGCAACAAAGGGGACATTGTAGAGAATACATGAACAATAATAAAATTAACTAAAAACTGATCTGCTTTTTATTATTACCATATGTTGGCAATTCTAAATAATGTCAATTTCTTATTGCACTCCACTTTGGTACACTCTGCTCTTGACATTGAATCAGTTGCAGGTTTATGTCCTTTTATTCCTGAAATAAAAAGCTCTGTTGATGTCCATGGTTCAGGCCCTAATTGCCTTGTGGTCATTTTTCCTCTAGGCTTTTCTTCTCCTAATTCATCCTACACAAGATATCAGATTACAAACAAACAACACAAACAAAAAAATTCTGAACATTTTATTCCTCAGTTCATAATCCTTTAACAGCTTCCTGATTATCAACAGAGTGAAATTCAAGACATTTAGTCTGATATTCAAGGTCTAAGAGGTCCGGTCCAATTTCCCAAACCATGCCTCTCTCCACACAGTCTGCACTGCAGCTGGAAAGAACTACATACTCTATTTCATGTATGATGAAATGTGTCTTTGTTCCTTGGTTCATTCTTATCTTTTCCTTCATTCACTTTGTGTTCACTTTCTATTAATTTCTTGTTAGCTCAGTGTTACCTCCTACATGAATACTTATCCCCCTTTATACAACTATAAGAAAACTCTGTCTTCTCTGAATTCACCTTGCATTTTATCAGATCTTTTTAAAATCTGACATTTTATACTTTGCATATTACAGATTTTTTTCTTCTAGTAGACTATAAGCTTCAACTAACCTGGCATACAATTGGCATCTAGTATATAGCTCTTGTTATTGTTACTCTCAAGCTCCTTGATGTTAGGAATGAATCTCATTCATATTAGATCTCAGCACCTATGCCAATGCTTGATATGTACCAGATAATAAATAAACCTCTCGGTATGAAGAAAGGTTATGATATTCAGCTATAATTTCTAGCTGATTGTGACTAAAAATTCCGTTTGCATAATTTTCAAACAAAGTGCTGCGCCTGCACATTATTCTCTATTCAATGGTGTTTTGTCTTCCACCAAAATCACATGTTCCCAATAAGTTTCTTTCATGTTCCAAAGGGCTTAAATAGGCATAGAAACCCACAAAATTTTCACTTCAAAGCAATAATGATTTTTTTTTCTTCTGAACTCTCAGCTCATATTATCTATATTATTCATCTAATTCTTAGTCATTTACTTCTTTGTTACATGTTTTATGTTTTAACTCATGCATTGTTCTTCATGCCTCCCCTTACCCCAAGGGCTGAATATTTCTTCCTAACCACACTGAAAGTCTTTTGTGGATGAGAGCCTTGTGTTAAGCTCTATTTTATCTTCCACAGCATCTAGCACAGGGCCATTTTTGTTGAGTGAACTATTTTGTTAAAAACAGTATGTTCAGCTAGAATTGTATACTGGATATCTTCTTTCTTATAGTAAACTAGAGTTAAATTTAAATTTGGTAAAGTTAATCTTAAAATACATCAAATATCATGGAACTTGTGTCAATTTATTTTTCTGAGTACTATAGAATTGTTACTGAATTTGGACATCCATTATAAAAATAAACTATTTCCTTAGCAAGATGTTACATTTCTTGATATAACAATTAAAATCATATTTTATATGGAAATTAATATTTTTAATTTAGAATTTTTTTCAAGGAAATGAAGATATGTACAAGTTTTATTTTATGAATTTACCAGTAAACATCAAAACTTGTAAAAACTTAAAAATAATTTGCACTTTTTGAATGTTTACTATATGTCAAACACTTTACATATCTTATTTAATTCTTATATCTACATTAGATGCCAGGCATTATTATATTCCTTTTGCAGATGACAACAAACACTGTGTTAAAGTCTGTAGGTTGATTGTCTTCCCAAGCTGGAAAAAGACTGCTCTTTTTATCTACTGATAATGGTTTTTCCTGGTAACATTTCATAATGAAAATATTCAATCATACAAAAAAGAAGAATTCTATAGTAACCACCATACACCTGTCACCTCAATTCTACATTTCTTTTGCTTTATCACAACTTCATCTGAGAATTTTCCATTTGCTCATTTATCAATCCAACTTTTCTTTTGAGTTATTTCAAAGTAAGTTATAGACATCAATACAGCTCATTCCTAAAACCTTCAGTATCTGCTATTAATGTTCATGCTTATCTGTTCTGAGAATTTTAATTTGATCAGGTGGCACTTTTCTTATGTAGTCCTTTAAAAGTTTTTGGAACCTTTTTTCAATATGATACGATAATTTCACTCTTCACACTTATTCTACGGTAACTTTCAACAACATATATCCATGTGATGTGGAGTATGTTGTGAATTTGTGATTCTCATATTTCTTTAAAAAGCATTCTGCAATTTTAAGCCGGCAAGGCCAAGTCTGAAGCTATTATTTCTTTAAGTTGTTTTTGTCCAGTTTCTTTGGTAAACACATGAGACACATATATATAAACCAAAACAAGTTAGTAATGTCATGATATCTCCTGTGACAGTTATCCAAAATCCACATATAAAACAATCCTTATGTTCTAATGTTTTCCAATCTTTCTGACATTTATGTACATATACACATTACCCCTTGGACCCACTCCATATTACTGTGGTAACTTATTTGCTTGGTTATATTTGCTAGTAATGTCATATTTAAGCTGCTATTGGCCTCCTAAGGTCTCCAGAGGGTGGTCTTAGAATTTTGTGATTGTGTTGACATAACAAAAGTGATCCATATATAGATAAGTTTCCTCCTTAGTGCTGACTCCTAGGAACTGGGTTTTTGGTAGTGCCTATCATAATTGTAACAATAATTGAGGAGGCAACTGTGAGAAGCATATTTTTCTAAAATGTTGTTGTTGGTTTTATTAATCAGGATTTCCAAATAATTGAGCTGCCTCAAGCTTCCTGCTCTGACCTAATGCCTGCTGGGATGAGGCATCCCCAGTTGTTATGTTCATTTAAGGGTTCCAGTGGGCAAAACTTTAATTACAGTACTTTTTCCATAAAATGGGCCAGAGAGGGCAATCGCATCAGTAGTTGCTGAGTATCTCAGATTAGGACATCCTGAGTCTCATTCGTTCTCCAACCCCAAGTTTTCTTTTTTCTATACTCTTGTCGTTTCAGCAAATGTTACAGAATACAAGATCTTATTTAGAATATTAGTGCTCAGTGATTAGAAGGCCTCCACCAGACTCAACAGGAATACTTACTGAACTGCAGAATTTGGGACCCTACTGAGGATCAATTAAGGTAAAATCTTGGAGGGGGCTGGGCCCCAGAATCTTCAATTTAACAAGCATTTCCCAGGTGATTGTAGTGCATATCAAAATTCGAGAGCTACTCATTTAGAATGACACCAGGCTCTTTTTGAGAGAAAAACGTAAAGGTAGATTCCAGTTATAATGTGATAAAAATGCACACAATAATGACTTGCCAGTCCAGAGGACAGCTAAGTTGTTTGGAATAATATTTAGATTGTGTTCTAGAGTTCCCAGTTTGCAGTCAGCGATCTTAACACTACGGAGTAAATTGTCTTTCCATACTCTAAAAGTGCTTTGAATTCACTCACTGGAGAAACATACCACACTTTCAAACCTACTTAATGTTTATAAAATCCCTGGATAGTAGTTTGTGGTACATTGTTTACTGTTTTTTTTTTTTTTTTGGTAGGTGGCTGAGAAGTTTCAGTGAAACTTTCTGGCATAATTGACCATGAAATGCAAAGAACTAGAGTCCTATCAACAGTAATTTTTGTTTGATAGTAAAAGGAGGGGATAATATAATCCTTTCTAATCTGTAATGCAAACAGAATCTATTCTGGTACCTTCATTAAACGTAAATATTCAATCAATGAAGTTCTTAAGCATCTACTCTGTTTAACACACTGCTAGACTCCATGGGAAGCACAGAGAAATGTAAAACTTTTGACTAGTCTTTCAGATTATGGTCTATTTAGAGAGGTGAGATGTGGATGGAAAGAAATATACAATATAAAAGCCCATGTGTTCTATGAATGGTACAGAGAAGCATAGGAGATGGAGAAAGTAATACTAGCTGTGATGATTAGGAATGGTTCCACAAACATGTGAACTCTGTGATATTACATGGGATTTTAGGAGCATAGGGAAATGTTTAAGGCTGAAAGATTAGCAAGAACATGGCACAAAGGCACACAAAGGTTAGGAACAGAGATTTGGCCTGGAGTTGCAGAGAGAGATAAAGCTGGAAAGAATAAATGGGATTGATTTCAGAGAGCTTCTTTTAAATGCCAGTCTAAGGAATTAGAACTTTAATAGGTTCTACTGGGCCCTTTTGGAGGACTGGATTAAAGAAATGATTAACCAGCATGATAAAAATGGCATTTTATCTTTAGGGAGAAGTAACTGGAAAAAAGAAATCTCTGCTTAGAGAAGTCATTATCTAAAATAAAACAACAGTACCCTAATTATCCTAGCTATCCACTGGTACATGCACTCCAGTTCAGCATATATTTATTACTTCTCAATTATGAGTTCAGCACTGTCCTTGCTGGAGGGCAAGGACTGTTTTGAATACTTAGTTCACATGTACATGCACAAGTTTACCATCACCATAATCATTTTAAGGTGGTGCAAATCACAATTATTCTGTTTTTGTATAAAGGATATTATCCTGTTTCCCATCCAAAGAGATATTGCAGAAATGTCTAAGAAAAGAGGAAAGCCAGGGATGTTTTCTGAAGTGCTCTGTTCGCTCATATCTTGGCTCCTTCTTATTCTTTTTTTTTCAAATTGGAGTCTCACTCTGTGAGCATGCTGCAGTGGCATGCTCACAGCCACCCCCCCTGACCTGCTGGGCTCAAGTGATCCGTCTGTCTCAGCCTTCCCAATAGCTGAAACCACAGGCATGTGCCACCATGCTCTGCTAAGTTTTTGATTTATAGTAGAGATGAGGTCTCGCCATGTTGCCCAGGCTGGTTTTAAAACCCTGAGCTCAGGCAATCCTCTCACCTCTACCTCCCAAAGTAATGGAATTACATGCATGAGCCACCACGCCCAACACTTCTTATACATTCTTATGATGCTAACCACTGCTGCAAATGGTAGCAACCAAGCTCAGATTTCCCTGATGCAACTGGATCTGTAATTTGGGCATGGCTTGGTGAAGTGGCTCATTTCTGAGGATCTTTTCTAAGATAACTCATTCATATGCCTACCAAGGGTACCAAGGCAGTACTGACTGTCAGCTCCTCAAGGACTGGCAGCAGGGGTCTCAGTTCCTTTTCACATGGGTCTCTTCATACATTGAGGTATACGAGCTTCCTTACAACATGACAGCTTGGTTTCAAAATGAATATTACAAAAGACAGGAGGGGAAATTGCCATTCTTTTAAAGTCTGGACCCCAAAACTTGCAAGCTTCACTTTCACTATATTTTATTAGTCAGATAGTCACAGACACTACCCAGATTCAGGAGTTCCCACCTCTTAGCAGAAAGAGTATCAAAGAATTTGAAGCCATTTTTAATCCACCAAAAAGGTAAGATTATTTAGCCACGGCACATTATGATGAAGATTCTTTATTCTTTACCAGGTCACATTCTTCTACGGATTGTAGTGGTATATACTACCTAGCTACAGACACTCTGTGTCAGGATTAACATATACTTTATATACTTGAAGGCAAAGTCTACTTTGGAGTAAGATCTTACACACTGATTTTGGTACTGAATTTACTTGCCAGATAATATACTACTTACTCTTGAATGATCTCATTTATTTTAAAAATGTGTTATCTTTCATTCATAATTAAGCTTGATAACTGACTAGAACACAAACTAATTGGCTATGTCAAAAGAAAGCAGACAGCCAATAACTCTGTTACCTCCAGAATATTGGAGCTCCTTCAATAAGTGTATTTGACTTTTCTGTAGATTCACTTTATTTTTCTTCTTAAACACTTTTCCTTAAACAAGTTACTGAATTGAGTCCTTTGGATTGCTTATATATTTTAAAGTACATATAGGATATTTGTTTTTATAAGTTCAAACATTATAACTTTTCATATTTTTTGGTAGAACTTTGGTTTCATGTTTATTTTGTTACACTGGCTAATAATTAAACAGTTATAAAATCTCAAAAAGATTGAATTCAGAAGAAAAATCAAACACTATAAAAAGGTAGTTACTGGATAAACATTTTCTTATTGAAGAGAAAATATTATTTTCTAAAGTTAAAGTAATATACTGAGAATGGAAGACTTTGTATACAATAAATTGAATTTTAAAAACGAGTACTGTTTTACTTAGGTGTTTTCTTTAAAAAAGATTGAAGAATAATGCAATTTTAAAAATCTATCCAAGTATTACAAAACTGATTCAACATATTTTAACTAAACTCTTGAAATGAACATGTGAATAAACTGACAAACTAGAGTTTATGTGCTTCAGGAACATTTGAAGGTAAACATTTCAGAAGTATGCACTTAGAATTGTACTAGACATAATATAGTTAATCAATATACATTACTTTTAAAAGGGAGTTTTTAATGGACAACTCTGGTGAAATCAAGATTTATCATTATTTTCTAAAGTATAATATTAAAGCTTAACAGCTGATCAGTCAAAATCTCAACGTATTCATTTTTCAGTAAATGTCTTATAACTATTAATCAACATCATAAAAGTGCCATTCTTTCATTTAACTTCTGTTGATGTCTATGGAATGAGGGTAGGAGAAAAAAAAAAAGATAGCCTTACATTAAAAAAAAGATCTCACTCACTCCAAACACAGTTGAATAAAATATTAGCAAAAAGAGTTATCAGTATTTCTGTTCTTGAAAAAAATAAGAGAACTAGTTCTGGAGCATTTAGTTAGCGGTGGGATTGATATTATACTATTATAGTGATGTGTCAACAGAAGATAAAGAGGGAAAATGTAATAGAGGATCATAAAGCATTCTACTACTGGACTGGACTAAAGCTGAAACATATGCTAGAAAGGAAATGAATGTTGACTTACATAGCACTGTACTGAAATTTGAATTGGAAAGTGGAACTTCTAACTAGAAGTGCTCTATATAGCTCTTGTAGGCTTAGTTTCCCTATTACCTGGGCACTTAGAGCACCTTCCCCTAAGCCAAACCTAGCTCTCATTAATCTATTTTTAGGATTGGGCATAGCCAGGTAGCATTCACACACATCTAATTCCAAACCTGGGGTTAGGAAAACAACTGGTTATTCCAGGATGAGTGCTGGTTTGGGAGGCTATTAGAGAGCAGTCCTTGGCTATCTGCAACTGGATGGTTCATGAGTTAGGATTAGCAGGTGAGGATTTGGTTTTTGAACCTCAGGTTTCACCTGAGGGTGAGGGGATGTGGTTCAAATCCTAAATGATAAGGTGGAAACTCATGAATACTATACAGACGGTCAGGCTAATAGGGAGGGGGAAAAAAAGTTAAATTTAGGGATTTATAAAGCCCCAAATTAACCTAAAATTTTTCATCTAAATTTATTGTCTAAATTTATTGTCTTAGTATTGAGAATTCAAAAGCCAAAATATTTAGGTAATCTTTAATTGAACACAGCTGTTATTCAAGTTTAGACTTAATCATATCTACAACTACAAAGAATAAAATGAGCTGACTTCATAGGCATGTGATCTGTACAGTTGCACAGGCCCCTAAGAAGGGCCCCAAGTTTGATAAAAATACTCTCTTGAAATTCTTCAAAATTTTTTACAAGAGGTCCATATTTATTTTTGCAGCATACATTATATAGCTAGACGTGCATAAAATGCATTATGACTGGGTTATATTCTATAAGTTAGTAGTGAGATACAATAAAGTGAATATTAAATAAAAATTGGGTGTGGGCTACATTAAGCTATATAGTAATCTTTTTTTAAACACCTCATTTTTGTGATGCCCAATTTTCCCAAAGCAATATTCTTGTGTTTTTATTTTTCCCCCAAGTCTAGATAGGAAAGACCCTGATATAGAAAGTTTTTAACTCTTCTGGGCATGTGAATTTTAAGGGTAACTGATGGACAAACCCAACTAAGAAATCTAAAAGGAATAAATTGCTAATGGTGGACATTTAGGAGGAGTTTTTTTGGTAATGGATTTCCCTCTACCTTTCCTTTTATATACAATGTGTACTTTTCCTGAGAACTGCTAAAAAGAACCATTCTCCTGCCTCTTGCTCCCTTCTCTAATTTCATTTCTCATAGCAAAAGAAAGTTCCTCTTTGTCTACTTCCCCAAAATAGTTATCTTCACTAAAATTTCTCTGCTGTTCTTTGTATAAAGGAGGTGGTAAGAAAATGTTGCTCCAATCAAATACCAATTGAAACTGCCTATTGGCTGTGACTACCTCAGTCAGTAGTCACAATTTCCAAGACAATTTCCCTCTATGCTCTTTTACATCACACCCAAATCTCTCTGCACATAACATTATGAATCTCAATACAGCTGAATCATGCAGGTCTGATTTAGCCTGCAAAAATGTCAGTCAAAGCAAGCAAGATGTACTCTTTGGCCTTGAGTGCTCTAAGCTGCTATGAATCATAGGTTTAGTTTTTGCCAAATGAAAAGCAATTTCAATTGCAAAAAAAAAAATCTATGGGGATACTTATGACTTTTAGCTTATAGGCAAAATGTGCTAAAATTAGCCAAGAAAAGGAGATTTTACATACATACATACACACATACACACAGTATATATACTGTATACAGCATATACATATACAGAATATATATTGTATATATAGTCAATCTTTTATGACACCAGATAAAAGCCAGAATTTACTACATTTGCTTTTAATTAAAACCTTTCACTTGTGCGCTTCATCTAACAGGTGTTAACCATCAGACTAATAAATTGCTTCTTCAAATGGACCATGTCAATTAGTTGATACCTAATGAGATTCAAGTTTTTGGAAGGGAGCAATTCAGTGAAACTTAGGGAGGATTTTGTAATTAGTTGCCAAAATATTGAACAACATGATATTTTCTCTAACTCCTATTTATAAGCACCAGGCACAGTGTGAAATGCCATTGTGAATATTATAATCAATAATTTTGGAATTTCTGTTCTTAGGAAAGAAGGATTTTACAAAAATTGTTAACCTTCTTTTTCACCTTGGAATTCAATTTCACAAATTGCAGGTTTTGTTTTGTTGGTATGGTACTTCATCTCTAGCCACAGAACACCCATAATGGTCAAAGGAGTTTTCATTTTTTGTGAGCACTGTCCATCCTGACTTCTAAAGTACAACTTAAGATGCTGTTCAATATGTTCAGTCCACACTAGCCTTCAGCTAATCTAAGCCTGCTCTAAACAATGGTTATCTAGGACAGTGGCAGACCCATTAAGCTGTCTGAAACATTTCATCCCCCCCCCAAGATTGTTCTTATTATGAACAATTTTTGTGGTGGTAGAAAAAAATTGCGAAAGAGTAAGCATTTCAGATAACATTTCAGATTAGGCTATTATAGTAAAATTGAGCATCCCAATCAAGTTATTGAGCTTCTAAACTGATTTACCATATCTATGATCTTTTATGTTTTTAACTGTTTGGAAGAGACAGAAAACCATAACTGATTCTCTCTCTTGAAAGTATTTGAAAAGAGTAAAAAGCATAGAAAAGAGGAAAGCTAGTATATCAGATTCTGCTGAAAACATAATAAAAAGGGCATTTTCCAAACTGAGAGATTGTGACCTAAAAAGATTAAGAGGCATATAAGAAGTAAGAATCCTATGAATGCTAGTACTGGTTGCATCAGTAAGCTTGGGGAAGTTATTTAACCCTGATTGCTCTGGTATTTCTTTGTCTGTAAAATGGAAATGATGATTATCAAAATGCCAAGGTAATATATTTAATAAACAGTAGTAAATTTTTCCTGTTATTAACTGTGTGCTTCAATTTCTATAAGATCTGGCTTCCTAAAAAGTTAATAATATCTTCTAGTTATTAAGATTGAAATTTTGTACTTTTAGATGAAATATTTTTAATATACTTCATTTATTTTGAAAAGATACATATTTTTATTTTTTTGAAAGTAAAAAAATAAATTATTATTCATCTTTCACAAATAGGAAAGGGGGCGGCCACTTAGAGGCAAGTGTGGCAAGTGTGGCCAATACATAGTTTTAAAGAGGAGGGTGCATATTTTAAAAGTATCTGGCTTGCAAATCAAGGATATTTTTCTGAACTTCTTTATATAATATTTTTCATATTTTATACCTACTGAACAAGTAGGTGTATATATATATATATATATATATATATACATATATACATATATATATATTTAGGTGTAGGTATAAATAATATATATATAAATAAATATGTAATGGAAAAAATCTATCAATAAATTATTTTAAAGACCAAGATAAGCAATGTAAATGACAAGGTATTTTTAGTGGTTTTTATTATGGTTTTATTCAAACTTACCAATTGATGTCATCAGAAATAACTCAAAGTATTTATTCTCAAAGTTTTGATGCTAACCATCTAAAATATGAATATGTTTTCTGTGGACTGAAGCTTGTTTATATAATACCAGAGTCTGTTTTATGGATTTCAAATGTGTAATTTTCTCAGCTTCAATTATTGCATGTGTGAGAAATAGTCACTTATTTATAATTTGTTGGAAGAGCTATGTCTCAATATCCTTTTGACATACTCTGACTTGAAAAGGACTGATATTTATTCTGAATGAGTTTAATCAGTTAACTTTCTCACTGATTGTTAAAATTATTTTCCTTTCTATTGAAAAATAGCTAGAAAATATTCAGTATAGAAAATAAGACAATTCCACATCATTGATTACATCTCTGAGTTTTACTGTCATACTCAAGTTATTTCTAATTTTCATTACTTAGTATGCTATTTTTACTTGCAATATCATTTTGAAGTTGAATGTACAACATAGACTTTATGGGATTTAGGCTTAAAATAGCAATTTACTATAAATAATTCTATCAATACATTCATTAGATGGCAAACACTTTGCACTTACAGACATTCTCTTGAATTTTTGCAGTTTAAAAATTCCCAAACCTTCAGAGTAGTAGAACCTAGACTCAAATTCTGTGGCACCTGAAACTTTTGGAGCTTTGGAGGTCCTCCTTAAGAAAAAGAATATAACATTAAGAAACAGTATTTATCAAGTACCAGTTTGAAGGGAGCCTGTGCAAATGTGAGACCATCAGGCTTAAGTTTCATTTGCTTCAAATATACTCCTGGGGTATGAGTTATATGACCCTTCCACATTGTTCAAAAACATGTTTACAAAGAAATCAAGAACCTAAGATGTGGTATTTGGTAGTAAGACTGAGAATAATAACACCTACCACTTACTGAATGCTCATAATAATTGGAAAACCCTTTACAGGTATGATCTCATTAAATCCTCAGAACTACCCTATGAGGTTGCTATTACTTATCTATAGCTTATTGTTGAGGGAACTTAATTAAATTAATTAATTTAACTTAATTAAACTTAATTTACTTAATTAAATTAACTTAATCTCAGAGAAGTTAAGTAATTCAGCACAAATCAGCAAGTTATCAGATGACAGATCTGGAACATGAAACCAGGTATAAATAACTCCAAAGTCAGTGATATCCTCTCCCCACACCAACTTCTCAAAACAACATGGCCCATGCTGAGTGCTACGTGCCAGTCCCCATGGTAAGCATTTAATCCTTCCAACAATTTGGTGAAATGAGTATCAATATATTCATGTTACAGATAAAATGAAAATTAAGCATATGTCTGTTTGGACCCAAAAATACACTGTTAGAAAAGTAATTCACAAAAGGTCTCAGGCACTTTCATTTTAACTCTCAGGCCAGAGTATTGTTGACATCTGTATAAATTTCAGCTGCAAATATTTTGGAAACTGAAACTATACACTGTTTAGCAACACTTTTCTTTAGGGTTAATTAATGTATGTGAACAACTTGTATGATTAGCAGGCATTTCAAAAAAACCTGTAGTTTCTAGTTTTAGTGCAGAAAAGGATGGCCTTCATATATTACTTTTATAACTTTGAAACTGAAAAAAAAAAAAACCCAGTATAAATGACCATGGTTGAACAAATGATTTATTTCATTTAATTGCTCTAGAAATTTTCTTTTGTCTGTAGTTGACAATGTGTCACTTTGGTTACTTCCTTTGTTATTGTTTTCTTCTAATTTAATGAAGACCAGTCTTTAACTAACACTTTTTGGTTCATATATCTGTATTTTTTCTTTTAAAAATACAGTTTAAATTTTTCGTTAGAAAAAAAATTAAAAATGACTCACTTAAGGATACAGAACTTAATAATAAAAATAACTTATATGGCAACCAAAGTATTGTTTTCTTGCTATTTCTCATAGGTTCACAGTAAATATTATGAGTCTAAATTTAATTGAATAATGTTACAAATCCCTAAATTTAAGGTTAATGATAGAATTATAAACTATAAAATAAAAATGAGCTAAATTAAAAATAAAAATCTTTTAAAGTGCAATTAAAAGGAAAAAACAGGTACTTGACAATGTCAGGGTAAAATGAATAAGATACAAAAAAGTAGTGTGTTCATGACCTACAGGTGCTATTGACAAGAAAAATCCATAATGATGCATATTCTCTTATAACCAAGGTAACAGTCAGTGGACAATTTCTAGAGCAATTAAATGAAAAAAAAATCATTTGGTCAGAAAAAATAACACTCATTTGCTTCTTGAAATATGAAAATGTAATTAGTTTTAAAAGACATAAAATTTCACAGTGATTTGATGGGGCCTTGATATCCTTACAATAACAAACAAAACCATCCTCAAGTGCAGCCAGGACTGAGATCCACTAAGATACCTTAAGTTAAACTGTCCAAGAACAATAGGAGTTAAGTGATAATGAGATCAGAGTAAGCTGAAATATCAAGAAAAATAGGACATTGATTAATGGGAATGATAAGGGTTTGGAAGATGGTGCTGGTTGATAGGTAAAGGAACCGATGAAGAAAATTCTAGGGAGGAAAACATGAACAAAAGCCAAGGTGCAAGGATGAGGCCGACACCAAGAAAAACTAGTTAGGAGAATGAATTTGTGAGGGTAATAAGGAGTGCTAGTGAAAAATATTTGAATTTAATGTGGCAGCCAACAGGGTATGTACATCAACTTATAATCAAAGGACGGGAACTGCAGAAGGTGATTGTCTACTATAAGTAGCCTGGTTATGGTCTGCAGGATTCATGGGACAGAGAACACAAGCAAGGTATGTGACTGCAAACTTCCTGCCCTCAAGACTAGAGCAATGATGACATTGACCAAAAAGAGGCTGCTGAGAGGGAAAGGGAATTTGGGAGGAGATAATGGAACTTATTTCATGTACATTGAATGAATGAATGAATGAATGATAAGTCTGTCTGGGACTTGTTCAGTTGCGAAGAGAATTGTGCTGTAGTGATTTAGGCTATAGAGTTGAAGATGCGGGAAGGGTACAAAATGCCTGTGTTTAATAAGTAAATGAGTGAGAATGGTTTGAGGTGATTGCAGAGGCACCGAGAAGAGAGAAACTCTTGGGACACTGTGAGGCATGAGATAAAGCAGCAGTTCATAAAACCTTCATCATAATTATCATAAGCCCTTGCAATTGTGAAAGGCTTTGCAGTCTAAACAAATAGTTCTTACAATAACGCAGTGATGTAGAGAGAGCGAATGTTATTATCCACAGTTTTCAGATGAGTAAATTGCAGCTCAGAGTTTATGTGACTTCCCCAAGGTAACACAGCTAGGAATTAGGAGAGCCTGCACGCAAATCCAAATCTTTTCACTCCAAATTTTGTTCATTAATCAAGGCTAATTTACACAATACTAGAGAAGATTCGGTCCATGGTGAATGCATAATAGTCTGAAGATAAGAAAGGATTTATAAAACTTAGATATTTTAACAAAGAAAAATAAGAACAAAAAGCATTTTCTTCCTCAGTTGACTGTGATCTTCACTCAATTTCTTTCCTTCTACAATGGAAAACCACAATGTAAAGTGCCGGGAATTTGCTACAGCAAAGTTCCATCAAAATGTGAATACATATGCAAAATGAAACTATAAGAAACTATTTTTCACCATCAGATTTCAAAGAGCAAACTGTTTACTAAAACGTGATATCGGCAAGGCTGTCAAGAGACAGTCAATGTCGTAATTTTTGGTAGGCGTCTAGGGCTGTGTACTATTGATAGCAGTGCTTCTTAACAAGGGACATTTAGTTATGTCTGGAAACATTTTTGGCTGTCACAACTGAGGGATATTAGTAGCATCTGGTGGTGAGAGGCCAAGGATGCTGCTAAACACCCTACAGCACATACCTCCACAGCAAAAAATTATCAGGTCCAAAATATCAGTAGTGTCAAGGTCGAGATACTCAGCTCAATAAAGATCTATTTGGCATTATCTGTCAAAATTACAAATGGGTATCACTCTTGGACTAGCAATTTTACTTCTAATATTTTTCTCTAGATATAGTTATACCTGTGCAAAATTCATTCATTCAACAAATATTTATTGAATATTGATTAATATTCTAGGAGCTAGGGTTATAGCCGGGTACAAACCAAAGAAAAATCATTGTCTTTTGAACCTAGCATGCTAGTGTGATAAAGGAGTGGGTATTGATAATGAAACAAACAAACAAAAAATACACAGTACATTAGATGATGATAAAACTGTTAGTGAGAAGGAGGGGAATGGACAACTAATAAAAAGAGCTGAACAAGAATATACAGTATAGCATTATTTGCAATAACTAAAGATTGATGAAAGTCTAATTGTACCTCAGTGGGACACTACTTAAATATAGTACTATGGAGTATTAAGTTGCCATTAAAATGGGGCAGTATCCCCCACAAAAATGAACTCAAAATGGATTGCAGACCTAAAAGAAAATGCTAAACTATATAACTCCTAGAAGAGAACATAGGAGAAAACCTAGATGACCTTGGGTATGACTTTTTAGATATAACACTAAAGGCATGATCCATGAAAGAATTAATTGATAAGCTGGACTTCATTAAAATGAACTTCTGCTTTGTGAAAGACAGTGTCAAGAGAACAAGAAGACAAGTCACAGATTGGGCAAAAATATTTGTAAAAAGCATAGGATAAAATACTGTTATGTAGAACATATGAAGATCTCTTAAAATTCAACAATAAGAAAAAAATAGGTCAAAGACCTTAACAGACACCTCGCCAAAGAAGATATACACATGGCAAAGAAACATAGGAAAAGATGCTATCCATCAAATGTTATTAAGGAAATGCAAATTAAAATGAGATACCACTACATATTTATTAGATGGCCAAATCTAGAACTCTGACAGCATCCAAATGCCAGTGGATGTGCAGCAATAGGAATTTACATTGCTGGTGGGAATGCAAAATGGGAAGTCCACTTTTGGAAACCAGTTTGGCAGTCGCTTACAAGACTAAACTACTCTTACCATATGATCAAATAAATGTGCTCCCTTGTATCTACACAAAGAAATTGAAAACTTACATTTGCACAAAAGCCTGAATGTAGATGTTTATAGCAGCGTAATTTATACTTGCCAAAATTTAGAAGCATCAAGATGTCCTTCAGTCAGTGACTAGATAAATAAACTGTGGTATATCCAGACATTGGGATATTATTTAGCACTACAGGGAAATGAGCTACCAAGACATAAAAAGACATGGAGGGAACTTAAATGCATATGACTGTGGGAAAGAAGCCAGTCTGAAAAGGGCACACACTATCATAGTAATCATACTAACATATGATTCCAACTTCATGACATTTGGAGAAAGGCAAAACTATGGAGATAGTAAAAAGATCAGAGGTTGCCAGGGGTTGGTGGGGGTAGAGATGAATAGGCAGAACACAGAGGATTTTTAGGGCAGTGAGCCGGGCTCGGTCTCAGCCTGTAATCCCAGCACTTTGGGAGGCCGAGGTGAGTGGATTGCCTGAGCCTGGGTTCGAGACCTTCCTGGGCAACTTGGTGAGACCTCATCTCCACTATAAATCAAAAATAGCCGAGCGTGGTAGCACGCGCCTGTATTTCCAGCTACTTGGAAGGCTGAGGCGGAAGGATCGCCAGAGCCCAGCAGGTCGAGGCTGCGGTGGCCGGGAGCAACCACTGCACTCCAGTCTGGGTGACAGAGTGAGACTCCAACTCAAAAAAAAAAAAAAGATACTCTGTATGATATTATAATGGTGGATACATATCACTATATATTTGTTCAAGTCTATAGAATGTAAAACAGGGAGTGAATTCTAGGGGATAAGGACTCTAGGGGATAAGGATGTGTCAGTTTAGGGAAGCTCAATTGGAACAAATGTATCACTCTGGTGGAGGATGTTAATAATGTGGGGCTGTGCATGTGTGGGGACCTGGGTATACAGAAAATTTTAGTGCTTTTCTCTCAGCTTTGCTGTGAACCTGAAACTGTTCTAAAAAAATAAAATCTTTAATTGAAAAAAATGAGGTAGTCCCATAATTGACAATATGGAATTATCTAGTAAAATGAAGAACTCTGCATCTACAAAGAAGAGAACACAAATACTAGCACCCATATACAATATCTCTGTAAAGAAGATCACAAATCCTGAAAATAGTGGTTACCTCTAGGAAGGCAAGTAGGTGGCTAGGGGATAAAGGTGAAAGGATGGCTTAGTTTTCATTTTCCCTGCATTTTTTTCTGTATTTTTTGAACTTTGAACATGAATGTTATAGAGCAGTTATTAATATCTATTAAAACAATAGTTTTTCTAAAATATCTGTTAAAGCAATTTAATATTTTTTCCTAAATTTAAATACTTTTTTGAAGAGTATCTTCATGCTATAGTTTTAAAAATACTACACTTATGTATATGTGTGTATATACACATTTATGGATATGTAAATATATTTATCTAAATACATACAATAGGCACACACTCATTTTCTTAATTTATTAAAAACACAACATAATTCAAAGATTTACCTAGAAATCACCCTTATTCTGCATAAACTACTGATGTGGATATGGGAAAAGAGTTATGAAGACTTTTATACTTAGGATTTAAAACTCATTTTGAAATTTTGTCTGTTTTTTCAGTCTGTAGTGCCTAGGACAATGTCTGACACATAGTTGGAGATCAAATATTTGTTGAATTAAAGAATAAATGAATGAATAAATAGTCTTTGTTTATTCCTGCTTCCTCCCTGACCTTACTAACAGCCTGCTAACATCTTTCTCTGCCTTCTTTTTCTTCCGGTTTAATCCCCATAACATCTATCCAAAACACATATTGATAGTGCTTAAAAATCTCCTCTAGTTCCCCACCGTCCATAGGATTCGAAATCTTTGTGACCATCCTCTACTCCTCTTCCTTGCTTCTCACCATTTTTTTCAGATTCCATGTTGTGGCTAAGCCAACTACATCATGTTCCCTCTTGAATGGAATGCTCTTGGCTCACTAGGGGAATGCTTACCTTTTTTTTCCCGCCTCTTTAAGATCTTCCTCAAATATTGCTCTCTCGTTGAAATAATTATTTCACTTCCCCTGTGATCATAATTAGCTTTCTCTTTTCTTTCCATTCACAGAGAATATGTACATTTATCTATGCATGTACTATATTATATGGTCAAGTGTCTATGTCACCTCCTCAGTAGACTAGGAGTGTCTCAGGGACAAGGTGAGAGTCTTATTCATATTTGCATATCCAGACTTAGCATAGGTCTGGGTCTAAGATAGTTGTTCAATAAATATTTCTGAGTGATGAATAAATGAATTAATAAACACATTAATTCATAATGAATCCTAACCTTTGCTACAAATGGAAAATAGTCATAGGATTAAAACAGATATACAAAGCAAAAAATAAAACTCACTGATAAGAATTTGAGTATATTTATCACATGATAGTTTTACAACTCTTATGAATTATTTAAACCTTTACAATTCACCTGAAATTTTATCCAATATTATACAAATGCCACAAAAAGAAGTGAAGAGCATTTTAAAATATGATATCTTTATATTTTAACTGTTGGTGCTTCTAAAGATCTAATTTTTATTTAAGTTGAGAAAGAACATTTCAATAATTTAAATAAAAGTGGGTAGAGATATTTAAACACAGAATAATTATATGCTTTCATTTTTAAACCATTGAATAAATTCAAAAGTTGTTACGTGATTATTTTAATAATTAATTGGTTATATTTAACATTTTCCTAAAGTTTGAATCTGTCATATGTATTATTGATAGTCATTTTCTAAAGTATGAAGTAACTGTTTTATTATTATAATTTACATTATATTATGTACTATATTTTGACAGACTTAGTTTTAGGTGGGATATAAATGTACCCTTTCTCCCCAACTCACCTTACAATCAAAATAAATTAAATGGTAAATTGCAATCCCCTAAGTTTATTCAAAAGACAAGGATTCTTAAGTCTTTATTACTTTTTAGATACTGAGTTCTATATCATTGTGTTATTTCTTCTCACATTAAAGGACAGTCCTATCAAGAGTCCCTAATTCTGAAATTTTCATTATGATCTAGGACATACAAGATTTTCTGCATTCATCTAATTTTTCTCTTCTATATACTTTCAACCATTATGGATGAGGTCATACAAATCTTAGCAAATCTGCCAAAAGACTAGGCAGGCTTTTGAAGAAGTTGTCAGTGCAGTCTGAACCAGGAAGAATAAAACTTTCAAACTTACTGAAATATCTATTAATAATTTTTGAAACAGGAAGAAGGAAGGAAATTTAGTTTTTTAAATTCCTTTTTCCAAGCAGTAAAGGGTCCTTCTGCTGGGGCTGGGGCATGCCACACACTTCTCATATTCATGTGTGAAGTGTCTTACCCAGAGTAGGTGCTCAAAGAAGCTCTGGTGAATAAATGAATAGTGACAATGGTCATTTTCTTCTATAAATGATTTGGAGACTCTTTCATTATTGTGATCTTAGATACTTAAATGGCAATACTCTGATGGAAGAAGGAGAAAAGAGCCCTTCTGGGCAAGCTTCCTTAAAGACTTCATCTTCTCAAGGCAGGAAAAAGCAGAGGGAAAGTAATGTTTATTGCTGAACTCCTACTTTGTTCCAGGCATTACGCTGTGTATGTTACCTATTTTAGCTCATTTAATCCTTAAAGCTTTCCTGAGGTAGTCATCATTGTGCCTTCTTTTATTTAAGGAAACAAAGTTCAAAGAGCTGATCTAACCTTTCCAAATCAAACATCTTATATGAGAAAAAGTTAGGATTTTCATTCAAGACAGCTTGACTCCAAAGTTTATTCTAACACTCTACTCTTTACTTAAACAAACAAAACAAAACAAACACCACCATCACTAACAAAAAGTTTGCTTTTATTTTGTCTGTGCCTTTCATTGTAAGTCACCTCAATTATATTTTGGAAGTGGGCGAGATCACAACAAATGAAAAAATCCTAAGGCTGTCAAATAAGGACATCACACTTTCAACCTATTTGCTCAAATGGAGAAGTTAATTGCAGTAATCTTTAACAGGGGGAAATTATTTATGTTTTTTGTGTCTCATTATCACATATATCTGGATCATAAGGTGGTGCAGTTGGGTTGCACAGCACTCAAATGAGTTTTTTAACTTTTTGCTTCTCTCACCTAAAGTCTCCTTTACCTCCTAAATGGTTCTACTAGGAGATGAAAAGGATACCTACAAATAGGCAAACCTACAGAGTGTAATTATTGTCTTCTTTAATATGTATTTTAATATTATTCGAGGCCAATTTCAAGCACTTCACGTAATGTATTATAATAGAAGAAAAGTTTTTCTAATAAAACCAGCCTTTTGCTATCACTTTCAGTTTTCTTTTGATAATGTGGATTGATTTTTTTTTTAAAAGAGCTCCAACAGTACTGTCTTTGAAACTCTACCTCAAATAGGTCAGAGTCTTACTTCCCTAGTTGTGTTGTACAGCATGAAAGGCTGCCTATGTTTTCTCATGACTTCACTCCTCGGGAGACCTCCCACGGATCATTTTTCTCAGTAAAAAAGAATCCATTGACTGAGGCTATGCTAAAGCTAACAAACTGAGCTTTCCATGGGGAAATAACGGCAAATTGAATGCAGCTATTGACCAGCCTTCTGTAGTTAAAAATACAACAAACTATACCTTGTCCGATTTACTTTTAAATTACGGGTCATTTTCATGCTCTGCTGACATTACTTACTATTTGATAACCTTTCAGACAAGTAGAAAAAAAATATTGGTTGCTATCTTCTATCTGGTTTTATTTTCAGCTATCTAGAGAGAGAGAGAGAGAGAGAGAGAGAGAGAGAGAGAGAGAGAGAGAGAGAGAGAGAGTGTGTGTGTGTGTGTGTGTGTATTATTCATAGTTAATAAGAGACTGTTCTGTTTATATATAAAATACATGTTTTGTTTCCGAAGAAAGGTGTTTAAAATTCAATGCTTAATTACACTAATGATAACCCAACATTTATACTTGTCTTTCTTTCGATCTAGGATAATAGGAAAAAATATGCTTTGATAAGTGATATACTTAAACTCCAAATTGTTTTATTCAATATTTAAAAACCTTCTAGACATATTATTTTGGCATGTTTAAAATTAGTTACAAGTTATTTTTATTTAAAATTCAGTACCAATGAAAATATTAAAAATATATTTTTCCCACATACTGGTTTTTACATTATTATTATTATTTTGAGTCAGGGTCTTGCTTTGTAACCAAGCTGGAGTACAGTGGTATGATCAGGACTCACTGCAGGCTCAAACCTCTGGGCTTAAGCAGTCCTCCAGCCTCAGCCTCTTGAATAGCTCAGACTAGGGACATGAGCCACCACACCCAGCTGAGCTTTTAAATTTTTTATACAGACAGGGTCTCACTATGTTGCCCAGGCTGGTCTTGAACTCCTGAGCTCAAATGATCCCCATGCCTTGGCTTCCTGAAGTGCTGGTATTACAAGCATGAGCCACCACACCTAACCATATAGGTTTTTTTTTTTTTGTGAAGGAAGAAAATGCCATGTCATTACAGGAAAAAAAAAATCTGCAAGATGATACATGTGCTATAGCAAACAATAAAAATAAACTTATTCTCTCATAAAATTTAGGTAGTATTTATAAAATCAAAACACAAAACAATAAAAACCAAAACCACAAGTATATTAAGTACAAGTTTAGTCATATTTTTAGTAGGGACAGTAATGAACAGTATTTTATATAAAGCATAAATTGAACCAATTATAATCAGTGAGCTATATGGAAAAATATATAATATGGCTTCTTTATTTTGACTAAAATTCACATTTTTATTTCTGCAAATTTTTTATCAGATTGGTTTCATATGTTCACAATTAGAAAATCTGGTTTACTCAAATATTTAGCAACTATATCATAAAATACCTTAAAAATCATCATCTTTACTTTTTAATAAAAAATAAAACATTAATCAGAACTGACCTAATTAAAACCTCACACTCTACTGTAATTTCAAACACTGGTTTTTACGTGTGATTTCAAACACTGGTTACTACCCCAGGAGACACTCCAGTAGTTGTCACAACTGGAGCAGGGCTGCTATTGGCATCTGGGGAATAGAGGCTAGGAATGGTGCTAAGCGTCCTACATTTCACATGTTGTAGGTAAGCTCCCTACAACAACAAATCAGCGCAAAGTCAGTAATGCCAAGTTGAGAACCCTTGGTTTAAAGATAAAGTTAAACCAAAACAGAAATGTATTTAAAAACACACATATCCTCAAGACAGAACACATTCAGTCTAACCCAGACTTTCTGCATGTGCATAAACAGTACAATATAATAGGCACTAGTTTTCAGAATGGTAGGTCTCATTTTATTCATCTATGAGACGAGGATAGTATAACTGCCTATATTATTGGAGTGTAGTGAAAATTGAGTAAAGCATTTTAAAACTGTAATACTATTGTATTACAGTTTGTAATTGATAGTATTAAAATAAGAAAAAGTTTCTCACAAAAAACAGAATTGATTCTGTTAGATGTACCCTACACGGTAAGGTACTAAAATCAGCTCATGTGTTTTAACATCTATGCAGAACTGTAAGAATTGAAATATAAAGGGGTTTTTAATTAAAGAGAACATTTTTATTATTGATAATATGCCACTAATGACATCAAATCTACCATCTGTGCTTCTCATTTCATGTTCACAACATAACTGAGTCCAGATTTTATTATCCCTGTCTTCTAGATGGAGAAAGTGAACTTAGGTAACTAATTCACCTAGTGTCATATGATTATTAAGTGGTAGAAGAGAGTCTCCCAAGTTTGTCCTTAGCCAATGAACAAATGCGTGCAGAATAGTCCTCATGCAGAACATGACAGCACAATTCATCAAAATATTGAAAATATTTTGTTTCTACAGGATTCTATTGATAAAGCAAATCAAATGAAAAGAATTACCTCTGTATATTTTCTTGAAAAGATAGCTGTTCCCAGCAAAGATTCTTCATCTATACAAGGACCCATGAAATGGAGGATTACAGAGTTATGAGGAGGAGTCTAGGAATCCTTTTATGCATCAAGATTATAGATTAAATAATAAATATAGATTATATAATTATTAGATTAAATAATTAATACATATTGCTTATTATATATTACTGTTTTCCACATGTTTTTCACACTTATATCGGGATAATTAAAAGGCAAATTCATTTTCAAAAGTATTGTTAATTTTATGCTAGCCTTTGACAATTGTATTTTAGCTCAATATCTTTACTTTTCCCTTTTACCATCATTAATAAAGTATCACTACTAATGTAGTTAAAGAATTCCTGGAAGATAAAAACAAGAATTTTTTTTCCTTAATGGTAAAATCTTGAGTTGTAAGATTGAATGGTATATATGACTAATTATTCACACTTATCACTTACATAATTAAATGTTAATATATTTAAAATATATGAATAAAATAATTTTAAGGTTATATAGGACTTATGATTGAAATTATTTTTAATTATTCTTTTTTTTTTTGAGTTGGAGTCTCACTCTTACCGCCCATGCTGGAGTGCAGTGGCATGCTCACGGCCACCGCAGCCTTGACCCGCTGGGCTCAGGCGGTTCTTCCGCCTTAGCCTTCCAAGTAGCTGGAACTACAGACACACACCGCCACACCTGTCTAATTTTTGTGATTTATTGTAGAGACGAGGTCTCACCAAGTTACCCAGGCTGGTCTTGAACCCATAGGCTCAGGGAATCCACTCGCCTCGGTCTCCCAAAGTGCTAGGATTACAGACTGAGCCACCATGCCCGGCCTATTTCTAATTTTTTTTTTTTTTTGAGTTGGAGTCTCACTCTGTCGCCCAGACTGGAGTGCAGTGGCCGCTTCCGGCCACCGCAGCCTCCACCTGCTAGGCTCCGGCGATCCTTCCGCCTCAGCCTTCCAAATAGCCGGAATACAGGAGTGCGCTACCACACCCGGCTAATTTTTTGATTTATTGCAGAGATGAGGTCTCGCCTGCCCAGGCGGGTCTCGAACCCAAGGACTCAGACAATCCACTCACCTCAGTCTCCCAAAGGCGTGGGATTACAGACTGAGCCACCGAGCCCGGCTTCTAATTATTTTTAAGGTTATAAGATGTAGATGTTCATATCTTTTGCCCACTTTGTAATGGGGTTGTTTGTTTTTTTCTTTTCAGCACCTTTGAGTTTCTTGTAGATCCAAGAAGTTAGGCCTTTGTCAGACATGGAGTTGGCAAATACTTTTTCCCAGTCTGTGAGCTGATTCCCTGCTCTCTTGATGGTTTCTTTGGCTTTGCAGAAGCTTGTCAGTTTAATGAGGTCCCTCTTGTCTATCTTATCTCTTATGGCCTGTGCGTTTCGGGTTTTGTTCAGGAATTGGATGCCACTTCCAATTTCCATAAGGGTGTGTCCTGCATTTTCTAATGTTCTTATGGTTTGAGGTTTTACATTTAGGTCTCTGATCCATATAGAGTTAATTTTTGTGTATGGGGATAGATAGGGGTCTTGTTTGAGTCTTCTGCATGTGGTCAGCCAGTTTTCCCAGCACCATTTACTGAATAGGTTCTCCTCTCCCCAGTGGTAGGTGGTGGAGGCTTTGTCGAAGATAAGTTGGTTCAGAAATTGAGATTTTTGCTTCTGGAATCTCAATTCTATTCCATTGGTCTATATGCCTGTTCCTATGACATATGAGCAGCCAACAGACACATGAAGAAATGTTCAACCTCACTAATCATCAAGGAGATGCAAATTAAAACTACACTGAGATACCACCTA
>NW_007249291.1:129538-142349 GCF_000164805.1 Carlito syrichta | reverse complement strand
TGGTACAAATACATGATGGAATACTATGCAGCCATAAAAAAGAACAAAATCATGAATTTCGCAGCAACCTGGATGGAACTAGAGTCTAAAATACTGAATGATCTCTCACAGAAACAAAGATCTGAGTATCACATGTTCTTACTCATAAGTGGACCTTGAACATCTATCGTAATACTATAAGTAAAGGATTGACAGTGGTGGGAATCTATGTGGGGGGAAGGGAGGGCATGGGTAGTGGGATTAACGGTAGTCAATATCTGTCTGGGTGCCCGAATGATGTATATTTGTATACCTAAACCTTAACTGTACCCTACAACTTTAAAATAAAAAATTTGTTTAAAAAAAAAGATGTAGATGTGTTCTTTGATAACTAGACAAGTTGGAATTTATTAATCATCTCTATAAATGCTTCCTTATCTACTAATGTGTCAAGTGTTATTTGTTTACCTCAGTAATGCTACCTACTTATAGTAATAATAGTAGACATAAACATTTTAGAGCTGGACAATATGACTGAGTACAAAATAACTGCTAACATTAATTTGCATAAATACATGATTTTCTTGTCTATTAATGGAAAAATTCATTGACTACTCACTGTCTATTAAGTGCATGATATAATGTAAATTACACGGGGGCCTTTTTATTAGTAGCTAGGATACATCACACTACATAGAACATTATGTAAATGTCTGTCTTACTTTGGGGACTATGGGTGTCCCGGTAATAAGAATGTGCATGCTCTTGCCATGTTCAGTGATGATCTCCACAATTCTAAATTTAATGATCAATTATCAGTTTTTATCTTTTATTTATTATCTGTTATCCCCATCCACATCAGAATGTAAGCTCCGTGAGTGCAGGAGTTTTTGACTGTTTTAAAAGTTGTTGAATCCCAGAACCTACAGCAGAGTTTGCTCATAATAGGTGCTCAATAAATATTTGTTGGTTATATGATTGACTGAATGAATACAAAATCATTCCTAGACTTCCAGGTAGAAATACCCTCTCCTTTCTTTGAAATTCCACTAATTCCTTATTTTGATGTTTCACTATGTTCCTTGCAGTGTACTTATGTCACCTGATTTCCTTACTTGATCATGAGGCCCTAATGAATTCTGAGTAAATATTTCTTAAAGAACCCCATCCTTTATCTGTTTTGAGAATCGATTTCTGTAAATTAGAAAATTATCATAAGATTCACTAAGTCATCTTCGTATTAATTCACATATTAATTCTAACTTTTGCATATTTGTTATTTTTGGACTTCTTAAATCAGCAAAACTTTTTAATTGTAATATATTTATATGGTTCTAGAGTCAGATCTATAAAATAAAGTAAGTATACTCAGAGAGGTTTACCTACCATCCCTGTTTCCTTCACGCTGTTCTCTTTTTAGCCCTATGAATAACTACTAAAAAAGAAACCGTAAATAATTCTTATTATCCATTTTTAAAACAGCAAATATGTGTAAGTATATGTATATTTACATTTTCTCTCATTTATCAAATAGCATACTACACATACTTTTCCCCCACCTTGCCAATTTCACTTAATAATATTGCCTGAGATGACTCCACAGCAAAATATGAAAGCTTTTTTTATAGCTGCATAGTACAACATGATAGCACACTTCATTCGACCTGTATCTATTGATAGATATTTGGATTGTTCCCAGTCTTTTTTGCTATTACAAATAGTGCTGCAATAGTCTTGTGCATGTCTTTTTGTATTTTTTGACAGTGACAGACATGAGTTTGTGGGATCTAAGGGTAATGTATATGTAAGTACAGTAAAATTCTCCTCCATAGAGGCTGTATCGTTTGCATTCCTAAAAATATCTGAAAGGGCCTATTTTCCTACAATCTTTCTTCTAGAGTATTGTATGAGTTATCTATTGCTATGGTAACAAATTATGACCAAGTTGGTAAATTAAAACAACAAAAATGTACTATTGTACAGTTCTGGAAATCAGAAATCCTAAATAAGTCTCACTGAGCTAAAATCAGGGTGCCAGCAAGTCTGTATTTCTCTGTCAGATACTCTAGAGAAAATCAATTTCCTTGCCTTTTCCAATTTTTAGAGGCTGCCTGAATTCCTTGGCTCATGGCCCCCCTCCATCTTCAAAAGCATTAATTGGATCACTCTGACCTACTTCCATCATCACATGCATCATTGTCTTCTCTGACTGACTCTCTTTGCTTCTCTCTTGCAAAGACCTTTGTGGTTACTCTGGGCCCATTCCAGTAATCCAGGATAATCTTCACAACTCATAATCCTTATAATCCTTAATTTAATCATATTTTCAAAGTCCCTTTGCCATATGAGGTTCTAGAAACTAGGATGTAAATGTCTTTGGGGGCCAGTCCGTTTACCATGACATGTTGTCTATCTTTTGCATTTTCCCCCAATCTTAATGATAAACAATAGTAATCGCAGTTAATTTTAATGAGCATTTTTACTAATGAATTTGAACATATTCCCCTATGTTTAGGGGCCCTTTGCATTTCTGTTTCTGTGAACTGTTTATATCTCTTGCCCACTTTTATAGGTTTGTTGGTCTTTAAAAAAAAAATTTAAAAGCTCTTTATATATCAGGAATATCAACTCTTTATCCATGACAAAAATTGTAACTATTTTCCACATTTTTCACTTGTTATTTTACTTTTTGTTGAGCATAATTTTTTTTTTTTAGTTTTTATATAGTGAATTTTATTAATCTTTTCCCTTATTGTTTCTGGATTTTGAATCATAGGAAACTTTTTGTCACTCTGAGGTTACAAAATAATCCACTTTTGTTCTAATGACATAATGGTTTCTACACTTAAATTTTTGATCCTTTTAGAATTTGATTCTGCTATATTTGGAACAGAATCATTTTTCTCTTTTTCCATGTAGGTCTTCAGCTATCCCAAAACCACTTACTGAGAAGCCCATCATTTTCTTACAGATTAATATGCCAATTTTTAATATACTAAATTTGCACATTTAATTTTATCTATATCTAGATTTTATTTCTGTTTTTAGATCTGTCTTTTAACTATGACATCTCTTATTATAAAACAATTACTTAAACTTGGCAAACAATCAACAACTTGCCAATTAAAGACAGTGACTGAAATTAAAATATTTTATTATGTGTTCATATGTCCTTTCCCACTAGAATTTGAGGTGTTTGGGTATTATTTTATTCCTTTTTGCTTTCCTAGAGTCTAGTCACGCTCTTTGCACATTGAAGATAATCAATGAATCAATATTAAAAATGTATAAATGAAAATGGCGGATAGTAAATCTCTGCCAGAATACGTTATATGTTTAGATAGCTATGTTGAGTTTGCTCTCTAACTGTAGCAAATCCTATTTGATGCAACATGAACTCTGAGTGCAAGGCATAGAAAGCATTTCTTACCTTCTTACTTCCAAATTATAAATGAGAAAACTGAAGTTCAAAAATTCTTAAGATATTTTCTCAAGGTCACATAACTTAAAAGTAGAGCTGGAACTAGAATTCTGACTTCAAATTTAATGTTCCTTATGTAAGATGTACATGTAAGATGACTACATTTTTGGCCTTGATTTCATTCCTCTTTAGATATTTCTCTTTTAATTCCAAAATAACTTTGATCCCAGAGATATGCATGTTACTAAATCTAAACTTGATTAATAATTAGATGAATCAATTATTATCCACCAAAAGGTATGTATGAAGTAATATTTATAAAAGATTAGGTTTTTTTTGTTTTTGTTTTTGTTTTTTAGTTGTCGTTTCACTCTGTCACCCAGATTGGAGTGCAGTGAAGCCTCCACCTGCTGGATTCAGGTGATCCTTTCGCCTCAGCCTTCCAAGTAGCTGGAACTACAGTGCACACCACCACGCCCAGCTACTTTTTAAAATTTATTGTAGAGATGAAAAAGTTTAGTTTTTAACATTATTCTGAGAATAATAATGTTAATTACATGCATGAAGGTTATATTAGACAATAAAAAACACATAGTGAGGTTTCATTCAGCATCTTTACTGTGTGTATGCATATATATATATATACATTTTACCGTTTTCTACTTCACTTTTTTTTCACTAATAGAAGATGAAAACTATATATAAATTTTTATGTTTAGTTACTAGCACAAGGCTTTACACAAAAGAACTCTGTGAAATGGCAATACTATGTTTCTGAATACAACAGACAGGACAGAAAGGAACAAACAAGAAGAAAACTAACTGGGAGTTTTCCTTATTTTGGAATCCTTGTCTTAGTGTTTCAGTGATAAAGGGAAGAGAAAGAACAAAATAGGCACAATAAAAAACAGATATAAAATTATTTTAACAAGATCGTTGAAATCCACTATGTTCTTACATTTAAAATGTTGAAGATCTGTTTAACAAAGTTGCTCTGATAATGTAGTATTATATTTTAGTTTGCTTGACAATATAGTAACTAATTTAAGAACATCAATTTTGCACTTGAGCTTTGTTGTTCGTCTTGAAAGATTTATTGTAATATTTGTAACTTAAATCAACTTCATTATGATTATATTTAAAATCACCATAGACTCTAATGAAATGCCTTATACATTTGATTGTTACTCTATGGGTCTATTGTTTAAATATATATTAGTATTTAAGCTAAAATACATTTATATTTCATAAATAAGCATTTTGAATCTAGATGAAATGCCCATTTCCAGAATTAGGGTTCCTAAGGGAGGAAAGAAAATTGCTGCTGTGAAAGCTAAACATAATGCTGTATAATCGACTGGTTCACTTAAAGGCATCAGCCATGCTCTCTTTGATGATAGATTAAGTAAATATGAGAGTAGACAGCAAAAACATTATGGGTAGTCTACAACATATTGTAGTAAAGACTATAAAAATTGGTCGTGCTTTGGAGCAAGCAATATGAATGAAAATGTTTTATGAAAAATGTATTTATAAAGAAATTGAGGAAAAATATTTATATTAATTATATAAGTAAACAGCGATATACAGTATAAGGCGATTAAAACCAAAATAGTCTCTAGGGCTTTCCAGAGGCAAAAAAGAATTTCAGACCTTAAAAATAACTAAAATGATCATATAGGTTTATTTATGTAAAAAAAAGTCTCCATTTGTGTGTGAAATGGAAAAAATCCAAAGTGAACAAGGAGAAACTACAACTCCTACCAATTTACAACAGAGAAGCAAAAAAGATGCAGCTGATCGCTAGCATCAATCAAATGAATGATAGATCAGATAAGCAGGATGGCCTCTTAGCCTTCCTTCATTGTATAAAACAGCCTGGAAGCTTCAAGATAGGTACTGTTTTCACCACTATTGACTGCCCTGGGAGTAGTTTTCTTTATTAAATAATATCAGGAAACAATAACAGCTCACTGTCCATGACTCACAGGCTTCACTAAGCAGGGCCAGTAGGTATAGTCACTGTAGGTGTGGCTCCATGCTCAGGGGCTACAAAGAATTCACAACTCTTGCTGTGGTCTGAATGTTTGTATTCCCCCAAATTCGTATCTTGAAACCCAATCCTCAAAGAGTTGATATTAAAATTTGGGGCCTTTAGGATGTGATTAGGTTATGAGGGCCGACTTCTCAAGAATGAGATTAGCGCTCTTATAAAAGAGGCCTGAGGGAGCTTGTTTGCCCCTTTCAGCCTGTGAGGACACAGACAGAAATAGGAACTAGAAAGTGGGGCCCTCACCAGACATGGAATAGGCTACTACCTTGATCTTGGACTTACCAGTATCCACAACTTTGAGAAATAAAGTTCTGTTGTTTATTAAGTCACTCAGTTGATGGCATTTTTGTTATACCAGCATGAACAGACTAACACACCTCTCAATGGAAGCCTTTTTTGCCTCTGATCTTTTTTTTTTTTTTTTTTTTTGAGTTGGAGTCTCACTCTGTCACCCAGACTGGAGTGCAGTGGCCGCTCCTGGCCACCGCAGCCTCGACCTGCTGGGCTCCGGCGATCCTTCTGCCTCAGCCTTCCAAGTAGCTGGAACTACAGGCGCGTGCTACCACGCCTGGCTAATTTTTGATTTACTATTGTGGAGATGAAGTCTTTCCAAGTTGTCCAGGTGGGTCTCGAACCCGCGGGCTCTTGCCTCTGATCTTATCCCTACCAGTGATTTTCATTAGTTCCCTTTCTCTACCACGGTTAAGACAAAATCAAGAGCATATCTAATACAACCACAATGAATGATACCAAATTTGGGTTATATTCATTATACACACCTTGATCAAAATCAATCCTCTGAATAAATAGTTGGTGATCTTTCAAGGCATTTGAATTTATTCCCAGTATTACCACTGAGTTACTGATCCAGTTTTCCCACCTGCAAGATGGACCCAAAATTTTGATTCCCTTTCTTTCTTAACCAAGATGTGATGAGAGCAAATAAGATAACATGCTGTCAGCTAGTTGGAAGAATGAAGCACTACAGAAATTGAAGGTGTTCTAGCTGCAAATGAAAGATAACAGGATCATGATCCTTCCACCATTCTGGGAGAATGAATAGAAATGAATTGGAACCCAAAGCTATTATCAATAAAGGCTAACATGACACAACAGGAAAAGGCTGCAGGCTGTATTTTGTTTCCTTTCTATCTATGATAACTATGTTCCTTATCAAAGTGCATACCCACTCCTACTGCTCATTAAAGCTGTCATGTTTTTCTCAGTCTCATCTGCCTTGTAATTGAAATTCTTATTTTAACAGCATTATCTTAATGTTATTGCTAGCTATGGAATGTCTTGTGAAGAGTGCAACATTAAAGTTAATTTGGCCTTACATCTTTGGTAATGGATACTGTCTGGAAAATAATAAACTATAGATACTCATACTTCAACTGAAATGTGTCAAGGTTACTTTCCCAATTATTGTAGTTTGTTGTAGGCAACCCCTAACGTGGTTGGTTGTCACTTCTCACATCTAACTAATTTCATATTGCTTATGGTCTTTTTTTGAGAGTGGCAAAAATCAGAATTCCTAGTGAGATGAAGTGTCTTTTTCTTTTTTTTTTATGCTTAATTAAAACTGATTATTCACTTCAGTTGAGCTACCCAGTGAGAAAAATTAGGTTAGTATTGAAATAAGAATTAAGAAAGTACTCCTAGAATTATAGTCAATGTGTACTTTAAAATATATATAATATAGTAAATAAAAAAGATCAAATGGCTATATTGTTAACTTGTGGCAACTTCCATTAAGCAAAACCTACCACTCTTATAATTTAATGTCTACACAGTGCTATTAAAGAAACTATATACACAGTATGCTAATAAAGTAAAACAATCTCACTTAATGAGCTTTTATTCCCATTCAGGTGTAATGATTTCCCATTGCTTATTGAATAAATGCCTGAACAACACAACTGGCAAATACTTCACATGTAAATAGGTCAAACCAAGAAATGACTAAAACCTTAGAGAGTAATACCAGAAGTTTGAAAATGCAAACATGTTAAGATGATTATTTTCAATGCTAATATGACAAATCAAAACTCTAGATTCAATTAAAATTTAATCTTTGATGCCTGGGATTTGCTTCAAAATAATCACTGGTGGAGTTAGGGAGAAGAAGGCAGGAAGATGAAAGAGACTGGTCATGAGTCAACAATAGTTGAAGTTGAGTAATATGAGTCATTTCTCAGTTTCTATGCATGCTTAAATTTTATTATAAAAGTTAAAAATTAATCCTTGATATTAATATTATATCTCATATTCAATGGAGTTATTTCACGAAGGGGCCTCATTAGAAGCTGAAACTGTTTATTTTATATTTACAACTATTTATTTTATGAAGATATTTTCCCAAGTTACATTCTAGGATTTTTTTTTATAAGCATATGTAGACATCCTCTATCCTCTGCCTTTTATTTTAGTTTCCCTCAGTTAATATCTATGCGTATATGCCCATGGAAATATTAATATTTTAGGATATGTATACTTATAAATGGTAGATAGGTCCCACCTATGTTGGTAAGCAATTCAGGTGTCCTCAAAACCGAATATACTAGTGAGAAACCACCATTAGAATAACAAAACAAAATACAAAACTCAACAATATCTAGTGCTGCTGAATATGTGAGGCAATTGAAACTCTCATGTGCTGCTGATAGTAATACAAATGGCATATTCACTTTGGAAAATTGTTAAGCATACTTTTACCATATGCCCCAGAAATTCTACTGATAGGTTTTTTACCTGAGAGAAATAAAAACATATTTTCTTAGAAAGACCTGCATGCAAATGTTAATGACAACTTTATTTACAATAGATACAGATGGGAAATAATACAAATGCCCATTACATGGTGACTGGATAAATAAACTGGGTTACACCCACATAATGCAATAAACTTAGCAATAGAATAAACTACTGATACATGCAATGACATGGATAGATCATTGAAAGCATTATGCTAAGTGAAAGAAGCTAAACATAAAAGGCTACAAAATATGGTTTAATTTATATGATGTTCTGGAAAAGGCAAAACTATAAGGACATAAATCAGATAAGTGGTTGCCAGGATCTTGAGGCAGAGGGATAAGCTTCACTGCAGAAGTATGTGAGGGAACTTTCTATGGTGATGAACACATTTTATATCCAGATTGGGGTGTTTAGTAATTACATAACTGTATACATTTGTAGAACAAATAGTGATAGAGTATGCCTAAAGCTTTTTATTTGTAGTATTTTTTCTATATTTTACAAAGTTTCTGCAATTCGTATATATTAATTATCTGATCATAAGAAATTAACATTTAAAATGAGATTAGTTTAAAAATTAATAAATGATGTTATGACAACTATATTGCCTTGAAAATTGAAGAATATATAGGAAAAACAATTATAGTGTTGATGAAAACTGTGTATATGTACTTATAAGTGCTATCTATGTATGTATGCACTCACACCATACTCAATACAGTGGGAAGCTGAGGGGTGGTATTTAGTTAATCAAATACTATGAAGAAAAGAAGGTTTATATGTTAATCTAACTATAAAAAAACGGTTGCTAATTATACAAAAATTAAACTTTCTTTGATGAATAAAAAAAGTATTCCAGGATCTGGTTTATAATCATATGCATCATTTATTACAATGCATGAGAAATGGTGTGTAGTAACAGAACTAAACTGAAAGAGGGAAAAAAGAAGCAGCAGCAAAAGGAGTTACTTTGGGGGCAAGGTAATTGATGCTATTCTCAACAGCAGATTCTAACATAGTCTAGAGCACCAACTGTGTCATGAGCATCTTTGTACCTTCTGATTATGCTTAGTAAAGTGCACTGTATTTTTTTGTTAATTTTTTTGCCTAATGAATAGGATCATCTAATGTATTTATTTATTTATTTTTTGAGAAAGCAGGATTTATTGAGAGGACAGAGAAGCTCCCACAGTGGGCAGGGACCCTAGGAAGTTGCCTTTATGTATTTTTAATAAAATGCTACTTGAAACTATTTTAAATTGAATTTATATAAGTAAAATTACTCTGTTTTATGAATGTACTGTCTAACAATTCTCCAGATTCCCTAAAACGCATGGATATTCTAATGTATTATTTCACAGTGACTCAAGAGGCCACATATGTAATATATATGTCAAAATTTTGAAAGGGTGATGCCTCTAACAAGAAGTTATAAGCAAAAAACTTATGTAGGTTTGATAATACTCAATATTTACTCACTTATGTTGAATACATATTCACTTATACTTACTTCTCCCCCAGAATAAAGACATATATTTGCTTGTGTACAATATACTGGCTGAAATATGTTTTTGCTGCTACCAAAAGATTTTTCTTATTCACTTAAAATTCTTATCTTTTCTAAACAAAGTTGTCCTGTTTATTTATTTATTAAGTCTGGGATGTTCTGTGTGCATTTTAATGCATTAAAGGAAAATAGAAAAGTTGCAAAGTTGAGTGATTAGAACACAGATCTATTTAACTGAGAATAATCAATAAATAAGGCAAAAATCAGGCAGTCCTAACTGCTTTGTGACTCAAATCTTTCTAAGATAATTCAGATTTTAAACACTGAATTACCTTCTTACTACTAAATGAATTGTTCACAAGAGTAGAGACTGTGCTCCTATATTAGTTTCAGTATCCTCAATGCTTGGCAAACAAGACATACAAAAATCAATGCTGAAGTGAATAATGAATCAGCTAATTAATCTCAACCCTCTATTCCTTGATCTATCCATATTTTCAACACAGATATTTGCATTCACTATTAGCTCCTCCACTACTACCCCCAGCAATTTAAAAGAGGTTCTCATATTAGTATCCTAGACGCTCTCATTAGCTTGATTCTCTATACTCATACACCTTATCAATATCTAATCCTGAGAAAATCCCACTATCTGCTTTCCTCACTTCTGGTTTTAGTGTGAATGTTATTATCAGACAAAATAATTATCCCTACAAAAGTTCACACTCTTCAGACTCTTTTAGGTTTTCAATTGCTCAGCACTCCTTTGTGTCACCTTAAGATGTTTCTCATTCATTTTTTCCCCTTTATTCATTATTTATTTCTTTTGTTTCAGACTTTAGAGTTAGTATAATTCTACCACATGGGCACATTCTTCTGGGACAAGGGAACCCCAGAGACAAAGACAGAAACAAGTACAGGGGTGTTGGGTCTGTTGAAATTATTGTGGTAAAATGGCAAAAAACGGCTGCATAGGAAGGAAGGTACCAGATGCCTAAAGGGTATGGTACATTAAGCAGAGGAGTTTTGGGATAGGGAGTCACTGGGGAATTTTGAGCAGAGCGATAGGAGCAGATTAGCATACTATAAAGAGTACTTTAGTAGTGATGTGGAAAAATTGTCTTAAAGAGTGAAGGCAGGGAGACCAGTTAGAAGGATGATATAACAGTTCAGGAAAAAGATCATGAAGGCTTGGAATATAGGAGCAGTGGAGGGGATACAGTGATGCATTTAAGAAATATTTAGGTTGTAGAACAGACAGGGCTAAATGACCAACAGAAAATAGAGAATACAAGGAGATAATTCCGTTTCTGTCTTACCCAACTATCATAGACTTTACAAGTGTTCTATATCACTTCTATTGTCCTCTCAAATGTCTATGTTCAGCTTCTCTCTGCAGGTGACCTTACTTCTAATATAATCATAAAAGATTACTTCTAATATTATCGTAAAAGATTATAAGATAATTGAAAGTAAACTTTTATCAAATGGAATAGCTCAGAATTTCCAGTAATCTTTATCCATGATTTTATTACTCTTTCTTATCTTTCTAAAATTAATCTCTACATTTGTCTCTTTGATCCCTCTCTGCTTTCACCTTCCCTAATATTTTTTCCCCTTTAAAATTTCTTCTTCAAAAAGCACTCTCTTGATCCTGTAAATTTATCAAATTACCACCTAATGACTTTCCTTTCTTTCAGCATTGTCAATTTCAAAATGGTAGTCTATCCTTGTTGCATCTACTTTCTCATTGTCAACCAAGTCCTTGTCTGGCTTCTGCAATTCAACAGAAATTACTTCCTCAAAAGTCACCAAGACTGCATAATTGCCAAATTCGATCTTGTCTTCTAGTGTTCATCTTCATTGACAGCTATGAAACAAATGACATCTCTAACCACTTTATCCTTCTTGGCAAGGCCATTTTTTCTTAATTCTAATGATCCTAAAACTCTTCAATATTCTTATGTCTGTATTCTTTCTCAGTCTGACATTTGAATTTTTCTTTCATTTAATAAGCCTTCAACATCTATTGTAGCAATTTTCCATCTTCAATTATCTTTTCTCTTTTCACTCCCATGACTTCAAGTATATATGAAGACCTCTTAACATTCTGACTCCTCTCTCTATTTCAGATTCTCTCTCCATTTTTAACCAGTTACTTTACCTTTACATTTTGACAATCACTAGTTCAGGGCCTAGTCTTCCTACTTGTTTCTCCACCGTAATTATTCTTAAATCCAATTGATGCACTAGTTTACACTCCCACCAACAGTGTAAAAGTGTTCCCTTTTCGCCACACCCTCTCCAGCAGCTGCTATTTTTTGAGTTATTGATAATTGCCATTCTGACTGGAGTGAGGTGGTATCTCAGTGTGGTTTTGATTTGCATCTCCCTGATGATTAGTGAGGTTGAACATTCTTCATGTGTCTGTTGGCTGCTCAGATGTCTTCCTTTGTGAAGTGTCTGTTCATATCTTTTGCCCATTTTATAATAGGGTTGTTTTTTTTTTTTCTTTTCAGTACGTTTGAGTTCCTTGTAGATCCAGGATGTTAAGCCTTTGTCAGACCTGGAGTTGGCAAATTTTCCCAGTCTGTAGGCTGTCTCCCTGCTCTCTTGATGGTTTCTTTGGCTTTGCAGAAGCTTGTCAGTTTAATAAGCTCCCACTTGTCTATCTTCTCTCGTATGACCTGTGGGTTTCAGGTTTTGTTCAGGAATTGGATGCCAGTTCTGATTTCCATGAGGGTATTTCCTTCATTTTCTAAGGTTCTTATGGTTTGAGGTTTTACATTTAGGTCTCTGATCCATTTGGAGTTAACCTTTGTGCATGGGGATAGATAGGGGTCCTGTTTCAATCTTCTGCATGTGGTCAGTCGGTTTTCCCAGCACCATTTACTGAATAGGTTCTCCTCTCTCCAGTGGTAGGTGGTGGAGACTTTGTCGAAGATGAGTTGGTTGAGAAATTGAGGTTTTGCTTCTGGAATCTCAATTCTATTCCATTGATCTATATGCCTGTTCCTATACCAATACCAAGCTGTTTTGATGATTGTAGCTTTATAGTAAAGTTTGAAGTCTGGTAATGTGGTACCACCTGCTT